>NC_028357.1:26094241-26139457 GCF_000741045.1 Vigna radiata var. radiata
TTTTTTTTATTTTTCTAATAAAAAAATTAATTTGTACAAATTTCTTTGTAAAGATTTATATACAAATAAAATTTTGTTTGAACTTGGAGAGAAACAAAATTGTTTAGTTTTTTAAAAAAATAGGACTAAATTAAGACAAAATAAGAATACAGGGACCAAATTGAGACAAATTAAAAATATAGGACCAAATTGAGACAAATCTAATGACACGTGGTCTGATAATGACACGTGGCACTATTAGTGTCACCTCACATTGTCATTGCCACGTGACTCAATGTCAACTTGACACGTGACATTATTTTTTAAAATAAAAAAAAATTAAAAATTAAAATAAAAATAATTAAAAATATATTTAAAAAATTCAAAAAATTCATTAGCTGACACGTGTCACCTTTTTAACGGTGTTAGTACGGAACTAACCACAGTGAACTAATTACTTCAATTTTTCAAAAATAGGAACCTAATTGAGAAAAAGAAAAAAATGAAAGACCTAATTGAAAAAAAAATTACCAAAAACAAGGACTATGAGAATGATTAAACCTAAAAAATTATAACGAAATTTAAAATTATAAAATCAAACGTTGTTTAGTTTAGAACAAGCTTATTCGCTGTGCTCATAAGAATCAAAGGCCGTGTTTGGTTTTGATGATGGAGATGAGTATGTTGGCTCCTTCCTTCCCTGGCTTCGCTAAACCCTCTGCAACTGTAAAACCTTCTCTTCTTACGCTCAGGGCATCTTCTCTGCGCCATGACTACCCACTTGCGAGCAAAATTGTTGTTAAAAGTAATATTCCTTCTCACCCTCTTACCCTTTAGTTCCATTTAGTTGAAGCATGTATTTGTGTGTTTGATTCATGCCCATCTCATTTCCAATTGTTCTCGTGTTGTTTGAGCCTTATGGATACACACTCAATTTAGAATTAGCTCCTTTTATACCCTTTTCTTTGCAAAGCAGCAATTTTTACGCCACCCAATTTGGTGATGTGGGTAGTTCTAAGGAGAAAATATAAGGACATTTGTTTATTTGTTGAACTTGCAAGCCTTGTCAGATATCATCCCTTTAGGATGCTTGTTTTATTTATGGTCTAGCACTCAGGTTAGATGTCATTGTCAACTGTTATCTACCGTTGCCTGCTCTAGGTAGTTTATGCTACAAAAATCTGTAGGCAACTTAATGTTAGTTCTTTGGTGGGGATATATAAGGTTAAGGGTATTAGAAAAATTAAGTGCTGAGTAAAAACACCATTTTGGCCTCTGAAGATTTTGGGTTGGTTGGTTAGTCCAGAGAGATGAAAATTATCCTTTCCATTCATGGAAGGTGATTTTTAGAAGGCTTTTAATATGGCCAATAAAGTTAAACTGGAGTTAATGTTGTTGAATAAACTTAAATGAGGGTTAAGGTTATTGAATAAACTTAAATGAGAGTTAATCTCTTAGCAGTTTTAGAATGGAAAGGTGGAAAGCCATTCCAATGTATAAGTTCACAATTGTATTTTTTGTTTAATGAATGAAAAGTGGATCAGAATATTCACACAAAAGAAAGACTTGTCATCAAGTTGGCATTGTGTTAGGTTTCTTATCTCCGAAAACCTAAACAGTAAAATCTCTTCTCACTCACACACTCAACAACAGAAATCATATTGTATATATCTGTATTTTTATTCAATCTGTAAGGTAAAGAAAGAAGAAAATAAGTAAATGTTCCCAAGGAAGCCTTCCTTCCTCCACTGGCCAAGAGGTCCAGTCTAATCCCAAAACAATATGTCTGATAATCCTCTCTCCACCTATTTTGTTATTATTTATACCCTCTCTCTATTAACAACTAACTTCTTTTATTCCTAACATTACTCTACCCCTCAAAATCAACCTTGTCCTCAAGGTTAAAGTTAGGAACGGTTATTTGAGGTAATGCTCTCTTTCCAGGTGGCGCCCTCCAAACTCTGGTCTGGAGGCTTGGTTGGGGACAAATCTTCCTCCAATATCTTCCATTCTTCTTCGATACTATTAACTTCCCACATTCTGGTCACCTCTTTTCCAAAACTATAAGCCCGGAGAAGATGATCTTTGATGTCTTTCAATGCTTCCAGCAGCTCTCTCCTCTCTGCAGGTCCCTCTTTATTGGGAATTAAGTCACTCTCTGCTGTCTCCCCCTCCACAAATTCCGCTTGGCTCAAGCTCCAAGCCAGAATCATGGTTTCAATCTCTTGTAGTATATAAGCTAACTCTTTGGATTCAGAAATGTTTTCTCTGCCTATTGGCTTGTGTTCTTCAGAGGACTGATTCAGGTCTGGCGCTACAACCTGCAAGAAGTAAAAACAGCCAAGTATATTCCCACCAGCATCAATTCTCTTGTTTGCTGTTATATAACTCTCAACAAATCCAAATGGTAACTTCTCAGAATCTTGACCACTTATTCCACGGTATATTAAAATCATAAAATTAGTCAAGGTATCTTGACCTTTTAGTCGACAAAAACTTCCAAATATTTCACCAGGAAGCAATTTTCCTATGACTTCATCTCTTTTCCAACCAGTTAGCCTTTCCATGGCTGCATTTCATTCAAAACAGTAGGCACTCTCATAAGAAGAAAACAGGGGTCGAATTAGTGGACCGAGACTCTGCGTGATTGCTTTGTAATGACCTTCCAACTTGATGAATTTATCTTGAACCATTTTCTCATAAGTGATGTCTTGACCTACAAAGCATACCCCGACAACAAAATTTGTGTAGCCGCTACTAGTGCAAGCATTGACCATTAGATATACAACTTTCTGTTGCTGTTGAAGCCCAAAGTGCTTTATTTTAAACTCAACACTTTTGTCCTCCTCTCCTTGCAAGGCTTTGCTTAGAGTATTTTTAAAAGTGTCACATGAGTCCGCATGTATAATTTCATTTACCATGGATTTCCTCATAGCTTCATTGCCTTGTAGAGCTGTCAGTTCAACAATCTTTGAATTCCATCCATTGATTACCCCACCTGAATCAACCCCAAAAATCGGAACTGTTGCAGTCTTGATTAGTCTCACCATTTCAAGTGCTCCTGAACTGAGTTCATCCATCGCTCCAGTTGAAGTGTCAGTTTTTTGCACATAGTTTGAAGTCTTTGGACCGGTGATCTCAGTGTCTTGGAAAGAATCTCTTATCATTAGTTGTAATGAGCGAATAACATTGATTTCTGACACTAAACTTTTGCTTTTGACTACTTCAAGAATAGCTTTGAATGATGATCTTGGGTTCAATTTTCCTCCATCATCCCTATCCTGTGGATGGTGCTTGGCTCCTCCCCATTTGACTTCCTTAGCAGTGTGAGACCTGAACCAGAACAAGAAATGTTTTGAATTGATTCTTGCCGTGGCCATGCCACAAACCGCATCACCTAGTGAAGCAGCACCTGGATAACCAACATCAACTAAACTATCTGTTGTCAAACCCGTTGAATCCCCATGATTACTAAGTAGTCGTTCTGCAATGTCTTTTACCTGTGCTTTAGTTGGGGATGTACCTAACAACTAGCAATTTCCATCATAAAACAAGGCAGCCCCATCACCTAAATATACATTATAAGGGGGCGTATCCTCACTTTTCAGCCCCAATTCTCAATCAATCTGGTGGAAATAAGGCTATGACTCGCCCCACTGTCAATCAACACCAATACCTTTCTCCCTTGCAACTAACCTCGCAGTTTCATTGTTTTAGATTGCGTTAAACCACCCGCAGATAATACAGATAACTCCATGGTTTTTTGTTCGATTTCAGGACCCTCCTCTACCTCATCTTCTTCGTCTTCCTGCCGTCTGTTGACGTTGACAATTCCCTCCGACGATCCCCGATACATCTCTGTCCTCACGACTGTCCCCGAGCTTGAGTTACATCTTCCCTCCTGTTGCTCCACTGCCAGCTCCTCACAAACGGTGCCCCGATTTAGTCAGCCAAACCTCCGCGTTAGAGCGTCAGTGAGACGGATCATTCAGTGTTTTATGGTCATTTTTCTCCTGACAAATGTGTTTATCTCATGGTGTATGTTAGGCCTCTACTGGTATATAAAGGAGAAAAGCAGTTACACAACCTAACTGCCAAGGCAGTTAGGAGGGTCGGTTGAGGGGATCATGTATATAAAGGGAGATTAGTTGTAATTGGAGGGTAGTGAGTGAATTCATTTGTTTTGACAGGAACTATCTGGTCCTGTAGGGGGAGGTTAAGCTATCTGAACCAATTGTATCTTGTATTCTTGATTGTTTGGCAATATACAGAGGTTATACAGTTCTGAGTTGTGTTGTGGGTGCGTGTACTGTGAGCTTTCTATAAGTTCTTGATTAAAAGAACCTATAATTTAGTCCGACCTACCGGATCGAAAGGGGGGTTGACGGAAATGGCAAGCAACAGAGGGAAGGTTCAAGAATCTTGAAATTACGGTAGAAGGGATTAAGGCTGAAACCGCTGCAATACGACGGGACGTGCAACAGATAATGAGGGTACTCGGGACGCAGACGAACCACCACGACGGGCAATCCGACGACAGCTCTGTTAATAAGAATCAGCGGCGGGGAGAGGAGGAAGACGAAGGAAGAGGGGTCGGAAATCAACCAGAGGGGAAGAAACAGTGGTAGAAACAGGTGACGTTACCCATCTTCGAGGGGATCGATCCCCTGAACTGGATCCATCACACAGAGATATTTTTCGAACTTCGAGGAGCAGCGGAGGAGGAGAAAGTGCGACTCGCATGCATGAGCATGAAGGGCAGTGCGGGTTTCTGGGTCAGAGTCTGGAAGGAGAAAGCCAAGAATCGTTCTTGGGATGGTTTGAAGGAAGCCATGGTAATAAGATTCGTAATAGTCGGTGAGCGATTGGCGACATTCAAACGCAAGGGGGCGGTGAACGAGTTTGTACAAGTACCCAAGATTTTGGAGGTCAGAACGAAGAAGGTGGCGGATGAGCAGCTGTGGGTAGAGAGTGGAGGACTGGACGGTATGGGAAGGCTGAACGGTATGCGAAGACCGAACGGTATGAATGGGTCAGAGGACAGTTGCAGACCGAACAGTCAGGACAACAGAAACCGAACGGTGCGGGAAGAAGGCCGCTGTTTTCGGTGCGGGGGTCCGTTTGCACCAGGCCATCGGTGTTCAGAGAAGAGTTTACGCGTTCTGCTTCTAGTGGAGGATGAGGAGGAAGAGTCGACCGAATACCCAGTTGAGGAAGCGAAACCCATGGAGCTGTCGGCGTGTTCGGCGGAGGGGCTGACAACTCCAAAAACCATGAAACTAACAGGAGTAATCGGAGAACGGATGGTGGTGGTCCTCATTGACAGTGGGGCTAGCCACAATTTCATCAACCAGAGAGTGATGGACGAATTGAAGCTGCCGGTGACTAGACGTCCCATTACACCGTGAGCCTCGGTGATGGACACAGAAGAACAACGAGCGGACGTTGCGAGAGAGTGAGGATACGTTTGGGGAATACCACCGTCGAGGAGGAATTTTATGTGTTTGAGCTTGGAGGAGTCGATGTCATCCTGGGTATCGCCTGGTTGGCCAAATTAGGAGAGGTCGTGTTGAATTGGAGAGAAATGTCCATGAAATATGTAGTGGGTGGTGATAAAGTGGTGATAAAGGGGGAACCAACTTTATGCCGCCAGTTGGTGGAACCTAAGGCCTTGATGAAGATGCTGGATGCTGACTCATGGATATTAATCTGGGAGCTGGAGGTAGTGGAGCATGGGACCAGTAGTGAGGTGACAGGTGATTTGACCGAGCAACAGAAAGTGGAGCTCAGAGTAGTGCTACAGGGCTACAGGCGCAGTGCCTTACGTTTTGGGAGAGAGAAAGTTTGCCTCCACTTTGTGATATAAAGCATCATTACAGAAAAAAAATTGAGACTTGGAAACTGGGTTTAATCGAGAGAAAAATAATCAAGGTCAGAAGAGATCTTGAGACTGGTGGTGGGAGAACCAAGAACAACAAAACAGAGGAAAACTACACTGAGCATGAGATTTTTTTTTACAAAGCTGATACCCATTGGACATCATGGCTGGTTCCTATATTTGGGGTTGCTAATATTGTTGTTTCTGTTATTTGCATGTACATCAACAATTGTCTCAAAAATAACTTCGGTCTCCATGGTGGCTGCGTGGCTAAGTTCCTTGGAAGGTTCTCTTTCGAACCTATGTAGGAGAACTCGTTGCTTGGGCTTTCTTCTTCAACATTGACTGAGATTGGAGGGAATTGCCGGCTGAATTTCAGGAACAGTACCCTGACTTCAACCTTGGAGACAAGGTTGTTTCGGAGGAGGGTGGTATTGTTAGGCCTCTACTGGTATATAAAGGAGAAAAGCAGTTACACAACCTAACTGCCAAGGTAGTTAGGAGGGTCGGTTGAGGGGATCATGTATATAAAGGGAGATTAGTTGTAATTGGAGGGTAGTGAGTGAATTCGTTTGTTTTGACAGGAACTATCTGGTCCTGTAGGAGGAGGTTAAGCTCTCTGAACCAATTGTATCTTGTATTCTTGATTGTTTGGCAATATACAAAGGTTATACAGTTCTGAGTTGTGTGTTGGGTGCGTGTACTGTGTGCTTTCTATAGGTTCTTGATTAAAAGAACCTATCAGTGTATGTTGATGATATTGTTATTACAGAAAATGACAATACTAGAATTACTCAATTAAAGAACCATTTGTTCAACCACTTTCAGACTAAAGATTTGGGTCGTCTAAAATACTTTCTTGGTATTGAAGTGGCACAATCAAAAGAAGGTGTCATCATTTCACAAAGGAAATATGCTCTTGATATTTTAGAGGAAACAGGCTTGANAAATTGCAAGCCCATTGATAGTCCTATGGACTCAAATCAAAAGCTAATGAGAGACCAAGGTGAACCTTTCTCAGATCCAGAGAGATATAAAAGGCTGGTTGGAAAACTCATATATCTTATAATAATAAGACCTGATCTTTCTTATCCAGTGGGGATTGTGAGTCAATTTATGCAAAATCCACATGTTGACCAGTGTTCTACTTGGAGGGAACCTTGTATCTTGGAAAAGTAAGAAACAAAGTGTTGTTGCTAGATCTAGTGCTGAAGCTGAATACCGATCTATGGCTTTGACTACATGCGAACTTGTGTGGATCAAGCAACTTCTCCAAGAATTGAAATTTTGTGGAAATGAGCCGTTGAAACTATACTGTGACAACCAAGCAGCCCTTCATATTGCCTCCAATCCAGTGTTTCATGAGAGAACAAAACATAGAAATTGATTATCATTTTATTAGAGAGAACAAAACATATAGAAATTGATTGTCATTTTATTAGAGAGAAGTTGTTGACTAAGGAACTTGTTACCGAGTTTGTCAATTCTAACGAACAACTCGGAGACATTCTGACCAAATCTCTAAGGGGGCCTAGGACTCGATTTATATGTTCCAAGCTTGGTGCATATGATCTATATGCTCCAGCTTGAGGGGGAGTGTTGAAATATATTGTTTGTTTTAACTGGCTTTTTGGTTTTGGGCTTTTTTTTAGAAGCCTTATTTACGTTGGTCCATAGTCCCTTAAATAGGGCACTATGTGTAATAGAATTATAGCACAGTAATAATATTTTTACTTCTCAGTTTTCTCTCCCAAACTTTTGCAAAGAGTTACAATTTGGAGATGTCACTCAAATGACACTTATATGTGACAATGAGGTTGTTCTACATATTAGTTTTAATCTTGTCTTTCATAAGAGAACCAAACACATTTTAGTTAGCAGATATTTTCACCAAGTCTTTGCGAGGACTAAAAATTGATTATATTTATAAGAAGCTTGGTATATAGTATTTGTATGTACCAGTTTGAGAGAGAGTATTAGATATATTAGATTATTGGCTATCTTTGATAAATATTTTATTTTTATCTTTTATCTTCAGTTACTATGTTATTATTCTTTATTTGAATTTTGAGCTTAGTTCATATTTTCTTTATTATAAATACAATATTTTATTTATAATTTTTACATAAAGGAGATTAATCCCATAAAATTTTTACTATATTCAATAATTTGCATAATTTTATTTGATTTTTTGTGACAGTAAATCAAACAGAATGATCAAAGAATACTAGTTATAGTGTGCCACATCTGAGTTATTGTCAATATCTTAGGTATCAGGCTTTTATTAGGCAATGTTCTTTGTCCTACTTGGTTTCAGACATTCAGTATGAGCCTTTTGGGCCTTGTGCTCCATTTTGGCAACTGGGGTTACTGTCTATGTTTGGGTTTTATAACAGGGACTAAGGCCAGGGCACTGGAGATTGTTTTCAGCTCTGACTATATTTTCTTTCTACCTTTTTCTACATTTTACGCTTTCTCTTCCCTTAATGGAGGTTTCCTCCTCAAGTACCATGTTTTACGGTAAAGTTTTACTGTGCTCTATGCTGGAAAATTTATTTTCTACAAAATTTTATTTGAACATCTTTGGGATAGACAGATGACAGTATAGTGACCCATAAGAGTGATACCAGGGACCTCAATAGATTGAAAGACTACATCAGATATTAAAGGGGACGCGTCAGGATATTGTTGACATTGCCTTATTATATTTCTTTATATTTTATTCCATTCTGTTAACGCATTGTGCAGATAGCCAATGATTGGCTCGGTGTATTGCTCTATGTTGTAAAGTTTATGAATGAAAAAGGAGGGTATGATGAATTCTTTGCCATAGTTGGTGTAGAGGTAGTACCTTATGAACATGCTTTTCTAGACTCTATCTATAGTTGTGACTGTGTCTTTGTTTAGGAGGATTGTTGATCTTTCGTCCTTGTTACAGTGACTACTAAAAATGTTCTTGTACAGTAATAACAGAATCACTTTTGCCAATTATCTACCTGATAAATAGAAGTACAAAGGCGTTTTTTACGAAATTATCTGGTTAACAATACTGCTCTTTTGTTAATTTGATATCTAGCAAGTTAATGTATCTACCGTGCAGACTAGTGTCTAATCTAATTAGACAATATTTGACTTAGCTTTAGCTAGTATATTATCATTACGTGGTTTTGACTTCTAATCATACAAGTTCCAGTAACATATGAGAAGCATTTAGCTTCAAAGCACTAAGCATCTATCATATCTATCCGCTTAGTTTTCATCTACAATATCTTTTACTGATATAGTTCTGATGTATTGTTGTTTGGTGGAGATTTTCTTTACTTTGTGCAGTTCTTAGATTTCATCAGTGATCAATCTGCATGCCTGTGTGCCCTTTTCTTATTTTTCACTTGTGTTGTCTCCATGCCATGGAGGCAGATTTATATTAATTTCAGATATTGCATCTTACATACTTTTTTACATCAATTTCTACTTGTTTTTATCTGGAAGCAGATTTACCATATTCTACTGGTGAGACTACTTTGCAAAAGGAATTTTCTAATTTTGGAAAGATAGCTGAAGGTAAATGCATAAGTTTTCTTATTATTCACAATGGTGTGAGTTTACATCATGACTTTTAGTACTCTAACTCACCTCTTGGGTCATGCATTTTATGTGTGCAGTTAAAATGGTTAAAGATATGAAAACAAAAAGATCCAAGGGTATTGCTTTCATTCAATATACATGCCAAGATGATGCCATGCTTGCACTAGAAACCATGGATCAGAAGGTTCAAATTTTCATCACATGCCTCATCCTTCTTCTGCCAGCCATGACATTGCCAATGATTTTTTCACCCAAATAATACAATTGGATTTAAAATTTACCCAGATAACATACTGTGTCACAGATAGCATTGAATTTTGAAATATTTGGCACAACATGCTATCTAGGTAATATTTAGTCCGTATTTGGTATTTTGGATGATAAAATCCATTGGCAATTGAGTGTTCCCTTTTGATGTGTTTATTGTTCATTTTCTACAGGATTTTTATGGTCGAACAATCTATGTGGAAATTGCTAGATTGGGTTGGGATTATTTTGGTGCAACCCCAAGGGCCTCAGGACCCCCAAAGAAGTGGGATTTGCCAGAGCAAGAAGAAGTGGTAGATTGTTGGTACTGATCAAAATTCATAATTGAATGAAGCTGTAGAACAGAAAATGAAGTAACAAATATCAAGTCATATAAATATGGCTATACAAGTTAGGGTTTGATGGAACATTATGATTTTGTAATAATATTGATGCAATACTGTAGTTGATGTAATCTTTCATGCACTCTTGATTTTGGCATAATAAAGTGTAGTCCTTCCTGAAATTAACTTGATCTATCTGTAGGGCTCCAACAGTTATAAATTTTATTACAACGATTCAGGTGATTTTCATTCATGAGTTTGAAGCACTATTCTACATAAGATGTATGTTTTCTTTTGTCCAGAACCTTCAACTAGATTTGCTTCTTAAATAAATATAATGTTCGATGAACTTAAATATAAGTAAATTTTAATATATTAACCATAATTGTATTTTAATATATCAAAAATAAAGGATTGAGTGTGAACGAAGAAAAATGCAGTGGCAAAGGGATTATGGTTGATTAAAAAAGCTGAATTTTTTATATGCATAACTTTCTTTATAAAAATAATGATATTTTTTTTATGATGAACCCATCCTTCAATAATGTTAAGATGTAACTCTTATTTATCTCTGCAGTTCCATCAAATCAAATCTTTCCCAAATCAACAATTTTTTTAATATTTAATAGTGTCTGTTAATTTTGTTAAGATTAAATATGTGCTACATGTGCCTCATATACAAATCGAATCTACCAAATTTGTTATTAATATAATTCATAAAGACTTAGTTACATGGAGTATTCTTCCAGATTTGTTGATTAGAGGAGTTTTTTGTGTTGATATTTCGTTTTCTATATTATTTTGTAAATCATTAATAATTTGCTTCTACATTCGTGTAACAAATCTCGGAAGTTGCTCCATGTAAATCTTTTCTTACAAATAGTCGTTGAAGAATGCATTGTTGACATCCACTAGATAAAGAGGTCATTGTTGGAGAGCCACCACGTCTATAAATAAAGTAACAAAAGCCATCTTCTTCATGGGAGAAAAAACATATAAGGACGGGTCAAACGCAATGGTGATAAAAGGGAGGTCAGAAAAGACGATAGTGGAAGAAACCATGGATGAACAGAAGAGAGAAATCATAAAAATCCAAAATTCTCCAATCAAGGCACCTACAAAAGGAAAAAGAACAACATTAATGCTTTGAATAGCTACCTAAGAGGAGATGGGATGTAAGACAACGTACGATGAACCTGAAAGAGGAAAACGAACAACCTCAATGCTTTGAATTGCTTCTAGACATGTCATCATGCACTACGAAAAAGGAAACAAATCTACAATTTCAAAAGGCACTAAAAGCGCGCAAGAGCTTCGATGAAGACGTCAATTGATGACATGGTGGTCGACTATCTAAGACTATCAAAACCATGTGATCGTCGGTTGAAACTAAAACTCTGGTAATGCTAGCGGTAGTAGTGGATGTAGTGGCAGAAGCAATTTTTTTTTTTTCTCAAAAGAACTTTAAACTCTACATACATATTGAATATAATACTATGTATCTCCCTTGTTTTGAATACAGAAACAGATAATTTATTTATAAAAGAAATAAGTTAAGTTCCAAATACAAATAAAAAATAATAATTAACTAAAATAAAAATTAAATATAATATAAAAATAATATATCTAATAATTATAATATTCTCAATAAAAAAATATCTAGTTAGTATGAAAGTGAAAATTGGAATAAGTGAGTGTAAGGTGGAATCGGCAGCAACTTTCCTTAAACACGTCTGAGCCAATTCCGGTTGAATGCCTATGTTTGATTAAGACAAATGCAGAAAATTATTAAAAGAAGTTAAAATAATGGGTTCTTAAGAAGGTGATGAAACCTTACATGTGTTTTATTCTTCAAATTCGATTCATACATTTGCTGTCTTCGTCACTGTCTCACTCCAATGGAAAACAATTCTATTCAAAACCCAATTAACATTTTTATTATTATTCCCTTCCACTGAGTCCGTGACACACACAAGAACAAAAGACACCAACACGTGAAAAGAGTGAAAGCCAGTTCGTTAACCATTCGCATTCACCTAATTAATTAAATAAACAATAAAATTCACCTAATTATTTTTAAATTTTAAGTATGTTCAAAATTCGTTTTCCTGCTCTTCTTTCTTTCTACCACTTTCTGATTTTCTTTTTCTAACTTATTTTTTATTTTCTGCGACAAAAGTACATGAGAATAAAGAATCGTGTATTTTCTTTCTCTATTTTCATTAAGAGCATTAAAGAAAGAAACAACTATCATTAGAGGTTTAGTTTGTAATTAAAATATTAAAACTTTATAGAATATTTAGTAATTATAGTTTCAAAACTTTATTATCAAAATTGATATATGAGTTTTTATTACAAGAGAAATGGTATATTACCAAAGGAGTCCAATTTATAGAAATAAAAAAATTTGTTGCTAACTCGTGTTTATAGAAGAATTACTAAAGATGCTAAAAATACGTTAATAAATTTATCAACAAATAAAAAAATTATAATTAATTATTAATAAATTTATTGACAAACAAAAAAATTATAATTATCAATAAAGTTATCGACAAATAAAAAATTTATAATTAATTATCAATTATCACACATTCAATATAATATCGACAATATAAAAAAGTTAATCATAAATTAAAAAAAAATATAAATATAAAAAATTACCTATCTAAAACATCTTTAATATAAGATAAAGTAATCTTAGATTTCAACTGTATACAAAAAAATATCTCTCTTCCTTTCTCTATCTATATATTATACTTATATTAAAAATTTTATTCATATGCATAAATAATGATTTATAATAACAATTTCATATCTAAAATTTTAAAAAAATTAACATTTTGCGTTATTTTTTGTTTTAAAAGAGTCTAAAATGTGATTTATTTATTTTTTCTTAATAGTTTAGCCGTTTCACACCGTGTCTATAATTTAATACCAAGCATTACCTCCTTGGTCGCAATACTCTGATTCTAACAACCAATTATTTAAATGTCTTAGTCGTGCTTATCTCACTAACTTTGTTTTGTTTTTGGTGACATCTGTAAATTAATTATTTTACCTTCAATATGTAACATTCCAATGAATGAATGCTATATCCTTACAAATATCACACAATCAACCTTTATAAACCCATAACTCACAAATATATAATCATGCAAAAACGCTCATTAAGGTCACCCTAGACGTCGGTTATAGGTAAACCCGACGTATATTAATGATCAGTGGCATTTCCATAAATAAGTTGACAATATAGGCATCCGTTAGGTTGATTTCCGACGTCTATATAATTTGTGACGTCGGCCCTTCCAAGCTGACATCTATATTTCTGACGGTTAGGTGAAAAATAATTTCCTGCAGCGTTATAAACGTTAGTTCCTTGGGGGCCCGACGTCTATATGGCAGAAATTAATGTTGCTCACCAACCTGTCAGACATATAGACGTCAAGCTGCTGCTAACTGACGCCTATAAGTCTGCTAGGCAGGTGAATAGTCACTCTTTTCAGCCTTATAAATGTCGGATCCCGTTACATTGACGGACCCCGACGTCTATATGGCGGATATTAATGCTACTCACCAACCTATCAAACATATAGACGTCAGTTGCCTTAGGTACCGACGTCTATAATCCTTCCAGGTATGTGAAAAGTCATTTGTTTCCACCCACGAAAAGTCTCATGCCTCAAAGCTGACGTCTATATAGTACAGAAATATTAATTTTTAAATCGAATGTCATATTAGTCAGGGGTCCGATATTTTTCTATTTTAGATGTCGGTTCTGTGTACAATAGACGTCTAATTTCTTGTTAAATAACAATACGAACCAGCAGTTTGCGAACCAACAGTTTGATGTCTTGCGTTTTCTCTCCGTTGTTCTGCATTTCCAAGTAAGTTTCCTCTCCTTTTAACTATTCAAAGTTGTTTTTACTCCGATTAAAGTAATCTTTGATGTATTATCTCTCATTTGAACTGATTAAAAAGAGTTTTCGTTGTGTTTCAGTGCGGTTTTTTTGTTGTGTCTTTGTGTAACGTAGTGCATCTTCTCCCTTTGCTAGTTTCCTCGTAAGGAAAACTTGCGTTTTTTTGGATTTCTCACGGCGTTTCAATCCAAGGACGAATTTGGGTTGTTGCCTATGTCCATTCCGACTGCCAACGAAAAAGTTTACGGTGTATTCTCGCCATATTCTTTTTCAGTGGCGGTCGGAATGGACCTAGGCAACGATCCAAGTTTGTCTTTGGGTTGAAATACCATGACAAGTCCAAAAGACGCAACTTTTTCTTACGAAGAAACTAGCAAAGGAAGGAGGTGCTACTATGCTACCCCCAGACACGACAAAAACCGCTTCAAAACACAATGATCACTTCATAGACGTCGGTTAATGTACAAACCGACGTCTATGATGTCCCAAAGACGTCAATTAATGCAATGTTTGACGACTTTATAGACGTCCCAATTGTTATAGACCGACGTCTAATCTTAACTTAGACGTCGGTTAGTGAATTGCCGGATGTGTTTGTAGACGTCGATCTTCTTACTAAACAGACATCTATATCGACGTCGCCCCTGCAAAAAACCGACGTCCCATTAACGTCACCTATATAGACGTCGATTTTGGCCGTGACGTTTAAAACCCAAAATAACTGACGTCTAAAGCCCTTTCTGCACTAGTGAATGTTATTATAATTATATTAAGTATAACTATAATATCAAAATACTTACAAAGGTTTAATACAACTAATAAAATATTATACTGATTCGATAGTATAATAAAGTTCTTAAAAAATATCTATGCATAATAAATTCATCATATGAACTACATTACAATACTACCATCATCTTGCATTGCATCAATTGTTATAGTATCAATTTAGGTAATAATTGCACAAGATAACATATAGACAAAACAACGCAAAGGAAAAAAAATAAGTTAATGTGCAAAAATGAGTATTCATAAAATAGACATAGAGTTATCATCACACACCATTCATTCACTAAAACAAACATATTACATATGAATACTTATAAAAGACTTATTTATTCAGATACATATATTGATATCAAACTCTAGTAAGTTATGCATTTGTGGTGATAGAATAACTCGTCAACTCAAGTTACCACACACAAGGTTAGTTCGCCAACTATCTTTGGCTAAGATAAAGCCCCTACAGTAGTTTATCATGCACCTCTTAGCACATACTCTACCCTTCTCTACTTGAGATTAGATGATTATTATAGCGATATGATAATTCTCAATACTAAATCCATATACACCAAAGATATCACAATTAATCTTCCTTGGATTAGTGCTAATCATTCTCAAATGAACATCATAAACCAACCATCATTTTAACATTTATAAAGTTACACATTAAACATACCAAAAGAAAACATTAAAAAATAGTGTTAGTGAGTAGTGCATAAAAGTATACTTGTTCACAACCAGATAGCTCGCCCAACGAGATTATCATTAGAACTCACAAAATTAAATTCTCCCAAATCCATTTAGCCAGACTTGTCTTGCCCAATCATTGTCAAGTTGGTGAGCTCTTTGAGTTTGGTTTCGCCCAGTGAGATTATTCTCACCTAGTGACCACTAAGTCAATAACTCTCTAACTTTGACTTTGCCCAATGAGTATATTCTCACCCAGTGACATTCAAGTCAGTGAGGTTTTTGACTTTAGTTTCGCCCATTGAGTATATTATCGCCCAATGACCACTAAATCAGTAGTTATCTGACTTTGACTTCGTCCAACGAGTATATTCTTACCTAACGAGTCTACATAATTTTGCATTTTTATGTCATTCTAGCCCAACAAATCATTCCAACAACAATCACAAATGTCAAAACAAACCAATTATCAAATTGTACATCACTCAATGACTCAATTCATCTCAATTTCAATACCAAGCAGATAACATTCCCAATTTCAAAATACAATTAATATAAGCCAAATTAAGTCCTACTTAACTTCACATATCATATTTCATCAAATAGCTTAATCACACAAACGGAATGTCATACAAGCATATAATTATCAATTAAAAGGTGTTTATTAGTTAATAACAATGCAATTAGCTTTTCTTACCTGAAAGGCATGCCAAACTACTCCTATGAACAACATAAACATAATCAGGACACAACATTAGAACCATTAGTCAACATATACCAGAAAAGAAAATTCAAAACCTACATGTAAGCCACAAAAGGACACATGCAAATAAAGAACAAACAAACCAAGAAAAGGGACAAAAAAACAACTTACTTTATAGAAGAAATTAATCAGACATAAGTGAAGAGCTCGCCACAAGGATCACCCTAGTAGTCTCCGATCTTCAAACATATGAACTGATGGTGAGAAAATCTAGAGACGAGGGAGAAAGCTTTAGAGAAAAGGTTTTTAAAGAAATTATGTGTTTTCAGGGTCTTCAATCTTCAAACAAATAATTTGACAGTGAGAAAATCTAGAGAGGATGAAGAGAACTCCAGGAAAAAACTTTAGAGAAATCATGTATTTTTAAATGGTGAAACTCGTTCGTAAAGACTCTATTTATACTTTAAACTTTTAATATTAAAATAACTGAGTATCACAATTTTAAACACATTATCAATTTCAAAAAACATGATTTTCCATACTTTTGCACAATATTAGTCCTATTAAAATGGGTTAGAACCCGTGGACCTACCCAGTGGCCCACCATGGGTTCGGGTCGGGTTGTGTTTGAAAAAAATCTAATTTTTTTATACGGGTCAATTCAACCCAGCTCACTTAGTTACCGGTTCATCCGGGTTGAACTCGTGGTGAGTCGGGTTGGCTCACCAACCTACTTAATTTAATTTAATTATTTATTACTTTGTGTTTCATTATTATTAGTTAACAGTTTTTTATTGTATTGTAGATGCGATAAAGAATTTTTTTTTTTGAAGAGGGTAAAATATTATGGATTTATCCATTCAAGACTCTAATTTTATAAATGGATAAATGACACAAAAATGATCAATGCTAGAAACTTATTTGTTTGCTTTTTGTGTTTGTTTTTGGATTACATTTGGATTGTATGGTACTTTTTTTATTTTGAATTGTCTTTAGAGTTTAAAATCATTTTAGAGTGAAATTTATTTACATTTAAATTACTAAAACTTTGTAATTTTTTTTTGAATTTGAAAAAAAAACTTGTAATTAAGTGAGTCAGTAACCAACCCATTTAACCCACCAACGAATTCTTTTGGCTCGTTAATAAGCGAACTCGGTTGAGTTGAGTCACTAAGTGACCAACCTATGATAAACCGGATCAAATTACCTGTTTTGACAACACTACACAATACAACACACATTACAAACAACACACATTAGAAACCCACAATATTCTTCGATATACATTATAGGAGTTTTCAAGAGGAATAAAATAATAATTAAAATTTATATAATTTCTTCAAATTCTTATTTTTAAACTATGCATGTAAGGTTAAATATGTTTTTAGTCCCTATATTTTGGGGCGATTTTGGTTTTATTCCCTCTTTCAAACTAAGGTACAATTTAGTCCTTCAACTTTAGAAAACTCTGGTTTTAGTCATTTTTACCAAATTTTTTTAACTTTATTTGTTATTTCAAACGCGCTTCTCAGTTAACATTGAAGCAAAAATGTGCCAAACAGTGTAAACAATCCAAATGCTATAATGAAACGTGCTTGAAACATCAAATAAAGTTAAAAAAATTTGGTAAAAAGGACTAAAACTAGAGCTTTCTAAAGTTGAAGGACTAAATTGTATCTTAGTTTAAAGGAGGGACTAAAACCAAAATCGCTCCAAACTATAAGGACTAAAAACATATTTAACCCTTAATTTTAAGCTAATGAGAAGTTAATTTTATTTTTATTATATATTTTTAAAACTTTTCTTGAAAATATTTGTTCAAATATACTTTATGTGATGAAATATAAATAGATATAGACACGTATGAGTTTTAAATATTGTTATATATATATATATATATATATATATATATATATATATATATATATATATATATATATATATATATATATATATATATATTTGTCATTCTTATTATCATAATTTTCTTGTTGCCCACTTCATTTATTTTAGAATAAAATTTTATTTTGTTCCTCTGATGTTTATAAAAAACTTAATTAAATCTTTAATTTTTATTTGATTCAATTAGTCTTTTAATTGTTTTAAAATAATTTAATTAGGTCGTTAGATAAGTGATTTTATTTAAAAAGTTTAAATATTTAAATTAATTTTATTTTGTAGATAAGTGATTTAATTAATAAATTCTAACAGAAATCTAATTTAATTAATGAAAATGATTTAATTATATTTTAAAAAATGAAAATATTAAATTGAACAGATAAAATTTAGAAAATTAATTAAATTTTTCATCAGGAAGAAAAAAATTAACCTTTATTTTATTCCAACTTTTTTCTCATATTCCTCAAAAACAAGCCCGGGACTAATATTTTAGTAAAGACTTCAACTTGTCTATATCTTCTTCTTCTTCTTTAAGTTCAGGTTTTTATTCCTTTTCTTTGTATATAACATTGTGTTCCATTCGTTAGTCTTATTGTTCCTATCTGTGATGAAGGAAGCACAGAACCAGTAGCTACGAGTATGAGCACGCCACGTGTCTCCACTGTATCTGTCAGGGCACACAAAAAAGTGTTCACCTTTATGTTACAGAATCTCTTTGATCACAAACTTTTGTTCTGTTAAGCTTATAATTTTTGTGTTTATGTTTGATTTTGGAATCTACTTTTCTCTTTATCTCACCCGTGAGACTGCACACGTGACAGATTATGACAAACTTGGAAGCAATGCATGCATGCTCAACTATCTGTCAAAATCTTACCCTCTATAAAACCCTCTTCACACTCAACTTTAACTTAGCTAACTCTGTCTTTTGCATCACAATTTGTTTACATGCACCATTGTCTTTGCATTCTTACAGAAAAACTTCCTGAACCAACAAATTCCAGAGCAAACAAACACTCATATTCAGGTGAAGTCACAAAGTCCATTGCTCTTTCACTGTTTGTTATTATGTTTCCTTGAGTGGTCATGTTGATAGATAGAACCATGTATAGAATTGAGTGATCATAGTTTGTAAAAGGGTTATGGAATCTTATTGCAGTAAAAATATTACATACTACATATGAGACTAATGCATAGTTGCAATTTTTAACCTTTAAACCTTGATATTAGGACTGTGTAGTTACATGCCACTACTTTGTATCATTGTTTTCTTTTTCTTTTTCTCTTTTTCTTTTTCTTTTTCTTTTTCTTTTGGTGACATTTAATCAAACATGAGTTGTGCCACCCGTGAATGGCTTAAGTTAAATCGATGGTCACCCACCTAATATATGCTGCCTACAATTTCTTGGCCACAAGGAGCTAAACAACAACAAAGAGTCACGGGATTGATTGCTTTTACATCAATACCATATTCACCCAATTTGATGTTTATTTTTAATTCTTCTCTGTGCCAAATATTAATGAATTATCCTTCTCATAGCCTTCTACGTGTTCTCTTGTGACTGCAAGTTGGTCATGCCAGAACAGAACAAGCAAATATTATTTAGTATAACAATGTGAACGAGAGTTCCATAGGATAATTAATTCAATGTGACGTGTGTGATGCTTCAATTTCCTTACCATTTCAAAAATTTCCCTGTCATGTCTTAATTGGAAAGTATGTTTTGGATGATATTTATTGTTTTGTGGTGAAAGATTAAATCATAAAGAATTCTTATGTTTAGATATTAAAGGAGATAAGATGAAAAACAAAGATTTAAGAATAAAATGAATTGATAACATATACGTGAACGAAACCTCATCTTAGAGTCCAATTTTGTAAGATTTAAAACATTCTTGTTATTGTTATCAATCAAACAGGTGCATTACTTGAAGATATGAAGCATAATTAAAATTAGAATTGAGGATTTGTGCGACACCATGAAAGTTTTGTTGTATTATTTCTTCATGATGGTTTGTTTTTTTGAACTGCTTACAATCTGACAGTGTGTGCTTAATTTACAGATCTGGTTTTATTAACTTTTAGCCAGAAAAAACGTGCAATGTCTTATAGGGTTTTCAGAATCAGAAGCTATGCAATGCAAGCACTGATTTGGCCTCTTCTCAGGGAAAACACACAGAAAAACATGTTACATATGACAGGACATGTAGATTGAAGACAACAGTCTTTAGAATGGTTTTGCATATTTTCTTGGAAAATACACACACATGGCTTGTTTATTCTTTTCAACTAAAAAATTCACCGTCTTTCAAAGGTCAAATTAATATACTTGTTGTCTCTTTATTACAAAAGGAAATATTTTTCTTTTTGTTCCTCTATTGATTCTGTTATAGACTAATTATATATGGCATCATATATAAGAACCATCAGTTATATATATATATATATATATATATATATATATATGACACAAATAAACCAAGAAAATATATGTTAAGAATTCAAAATGGATTCTTCTATTGGAGATGGCTTAAAGTAAAAGAAAATGTGCTACACAATAGCCTGAGTAACTGAAAATTGTTCTATGTATAAGATTGAGTAATGTAAGTGAAAAGGACGTGGCATGGGGTACCGAAAAAGATGAACTTTTTCATCCACAAAGGAAGAACATAACGAATTGGTAAAAGTAGGAAATGGCAAATCTTTGTGAAATAATATTTAATTATCTTAAGATATAAATAAAAGGTATCCTCATATATTTCTTTCTCAATCTAGCTCCTAAAACTACTTTTAAGCTTAAAATGAAGGTTAAATATGGAGATAAAATTCAATTTCAATTGATGAAGAACGTGAAAAAGAAACATGTAAAATCTTTTCCCTAACTTTATCAAACAAATAAACTCTTTGAATTTAAATGTTTAGTGGTAAAGCTTTAAACAGAATGCTTACCTCTAAAAGTACCTTTTTAAAGTTTCTTTGACACTCTGGCCTTTTCAACCAACATGAACTCTACACGTGGCATCCTTATGGTTTGAGCATTCCTTGTGTTCCATATCATACAAGTTTTCCAATATAAATATGAGTGCTCTTTGCTAAACTAATTTGCTAAGCTTTCTCTGGATATATATTAAACTTTTTCCATTTCATTCTCATCCATTTATCTCAAGAACTACAAATTCTGAATTAGAAGTTTTGGTCTATTTACAGAAACAACTTAGCATCATTTTGTGGTCCTTCCCATATTGGCACACACATTCAGAGAGTGAAAATTCACAAACTAGAACCCCTCATGGATCTCACAGTTCGTGTGTGCTCTACTCTATGGATCATTGTGACACTTTTGAACCATAATTTTGGAAATGTGGAGGGAAGATACCACCATCACAGCAAGCAGAGGAGAGTTTCTTCTGTTCCTACTGCTCCTTCTGATTCTTCCACCGAGCCAGATAACCCAAACCCTTCAGTTCCACCCCCTGCTGATTCTCCCACTGTTCCTTCTGACCCTTATCCAAATGATAACCAAACCTCCTCTTCTGACTGTGTTTTTGATGTGAGATCCTTTGGGGCAGTTGGAGATGGTTGTGCTGATGACACACGTGCATTCAGGGCAGCATGGAAAGCAGCATGTGCTGTGGAGTCTGGAATTCTTCTTGCTCCAGAAAACTACATCTTTAAGATCACTTCCACTATTTTTTCAGGTCCATGCAAGCCAGGATTGGTATTCCAAGTAAGAATGCTTCTTAATGCTCACATCACATAGTATTTTTGTTCCATGTGTGAGACATGAGAGAAGTTAATATTAGCCCTTCAATCCAACCTTGTACACAAGGTTAAGATCATTTAACTTTGACTGCCTATGTATGATAATGAAAGTATTTCAGTTGGCTAAAAAGTTAGATAAATAACCAGGTGGATGGAACACTGATGGCACCAGATGGACCGAATTCATGGCCAGAAAAAGATAGCATAAACCAATGGCTTGTATTTTACCGACTTGACCAAATGACTCTAAATGGTACTGGAACAATAGAAGGGAATGGAGACAAATGGTGGGATCTCCCTTGCAAACCTCATAGGGTAACCATTTTGTCTTGTCACTAACACAATCACTGTGTGCATTCTTCCCTCAATTTGTGTTGGTGTGGTTATTTAAAGTTGAACGGAAACATATACTAAATGCTGCTTAAAAAATGGCACTTTCAGGGTCCCAATGGAAAAACTTTGTCAGGACCATGTGGTAGTCCAGCTGTAAGTAAACTGAACCAAGCTCATGCATTTACTAACTGTTAAGGTATCTATAAATTTGGACTTACCCTTCTTTTGTTTGTAGATGATACGATTCTTCATGAGCTCCAATTTGAAGGTGAATGGGCTTAAAATCCAAAACAGTCCTCAGTTTCACATGAAGTTTGATGGTTGCCAAGGAGTGCTTATTGATAAGCTCTACATTTCTTCACCAAAACTGAGCCCCAACACCGATGGAATCCATGTAGAAAACTCCAAAGATGTGGGGATTTATAACTCCATGATAAGCAATGGTATTGACTATATTGCAATGCTCACTCACCCCGTTTGATATATTGGTTCAACATTTCACTGTTTTTTTACTTATGCAATACATAATCACATGGTTTCAACAGGTGACGATTGCATTTCAGTTGGACCCGGTTCATCAAACGTGGATATAGCAGGTTTAACTTGTGGTCCTAGCCATGGGATTAGGTACAATGCAGAACCATGACTTGAAAGAAACATTACAAATGTTATGTTGAATTTGTTAAACATCAGCAATTTTGAAACAAAAGTACATGATTAAGACAAGCATAGTTTTGGAAGGAGTATAAGTTTTGTGCGATGGTAATTTGTTTTTGCAGCATTGGAAGTCTTGGAGTGCACAACTCTCAGGCATGTGTGTCAAACCTGACAGTCCGTGACAGCATCATAAGAGAATCAGACAACGGACTAAGAATCAAGACATGGCAAGGGGGAATGGGATCAGTGACAGGTCTGAGATTTGATAACATCCAAATGGAGAACGTTGGGAACTGCATCATCATAGATCAATACTACTGTTTGTCAAAGGAATGCCTAAACCAGAGTTCAGCTGTGCACGTGAATGATGTGTCGTACAGCAACATAAAGGGTACCTATGATGTGAGAACAGCTCCTATTCACTTTGCTTGCAGTGACAGTGTTGCTTGCACTAACATCACTCTCTCTGAGGTTGAGCTTTTGCCATTCGAAGGAGCATTGCTTGATGACCCCTTTTGCTGGAATGCTTATGGGACACAGGAGACCTTGACTATACCTCCAATCAATTGCTTAAGGGAAGGTGACCCTGAGACAGTGGGCGATCTTTCTGAATATCAATGCAGTTAAACCAAACATGTTACTTATATCAAATATATATATATATATATATATATATATATATATATATATATATATATATATAAGGTGGCTTATAGATACAAGATATTAGATGAAATATATATGATATATGATATACTATACATATATGATAGAACATTATTATGTTGATGATGGTTCTCTGTGATAATCTTTTAGGATTCGTCCCTATCTGGGTACATTATTCCCATTTTGTGCGATGAGATGCAGAAATTGGTCCCTTTTGGGGGCCTACACTTTGTAATAGCTTCATTCAACATTTATATATTACTACAACTTCCACTGTGCCATGCAAAGGTAAACATTATCTTCTTTTTTGTTGTTGTAAAAATATTTTCACGATTTTATTGATCTTTTATACTGGAACTTTTGGTCTAATATATGGACAATAGAATTACCTAGTATGAAATATTTATGCACGTTTCTTTTCAAATTAAATTTTGGAGAAACCAAATCTTGAACAATAATTTAAAACAAAAATAGATATGGGAAAAAAGGACTTTTAAAAATAAAGTTGTTTTAAGACTTTGGATTTTTGTTTGGAGATTAGTGTTTTTGAGTTTATATTTTTTGTTAGAACATAATTGTTATGTTATTTTTTTATTTTTATATTTTTGTCTAGGGGTAAAAGAGTCTTTTACCTTTATTTAATTGGTGTAGAAATTAAGGGAGAGTGTTAAAAGGAAAAATATCCAAATTAAAATAATCCGGATATTTAATAAAATATTATTATATAAATTTTTTAGAAGATTTAGTTGTTGTTATTTTAAGAAAAAATTAGCTAAATGAGAATAAGAGATATAATCTTGGTGAGTTTAAAGATTAAAAAAAATATTATTATTAGAGAAAATTATTATTATATATTGCAGATTTTAAAAAGATTTGGTGGTTAATGATATTTTAAAAAGTAGTTAAGATAAAATAAAAGATGAAATCTTAGTGGTTTTAGAGATAAATTTTATAAAAAATAAAAGGAGAGAGATAGAATATAAGAGGATAAGAAGAGTAAAAAGGGGTTGGCATTTTGCTATCCTAAGAGGAAAAAACGAAAATTAGAAAAATAAGGGAGAGAAAAGACGTTTTCTAGGAGAAAATAGAGCCGAGAACGGGGCATAAAAAATGGGAGGACCATCGATGATGTTGTAAAGCTTTCTTGGTGATCTTGGAAACAAAAATCGTACGAGCCCAGGTAAGGGAAGTGACTAGAATTACCTTGTGTATGTAGGGTTTGACATTGTATGATATACTTTATTATATATTGCAATTTGTATTCTTGTTGGTGTGCATGGTAAATTGGGAGTGATGATGATGATGGGTGATGTGAAAGTGGGTGAAAGTGGGAGAGAGAAGAAGAGTTAAGTGTGATGCAGGAAGATGATGGGTTGGCAATGATGACTCTTTCGGCCGTGTGATGCGGGAAAGAGATTCTCTTCGGCCTTGTGATGCGGGAAGAGGATGGTTTAGTAGTGATGACTCTTTGGGTGTGTGATGTGGAAAAGAGGTTCTCTTGGGTTGTGTGATACGAGAAGAGGGTGTCATGTGAATTGTAGTGAATTGGTTATGGTGATTAGGTGGTGTGGTAGTGTAGAGGGAATAGACCATTGGGTTGTGATGTTAATGTTGTGATCATATACGTTTATGATTTGGTTATTATTGTAGTTAAGATGATTATTGTATATTTTGTGATATGATAATTTTTGTTGCTCACCCTGAAAGCTGTGGTTGTGATTTCCACCTACGATGATCCTACTTGTATAGGAGTAGATGATTTGCAGATAATATTGAATTTGAGTAGATGACGAGAGTTGGGATGTTATGTTCAGAGATTTATTATTTATTTTCTATTATTTAAAAGTTTTTCTGGTTTGTTATTTATATAAAAGCGATATTCTGAAATTTTCAGACGATGTTTATATATATGTTTTGCTTTCGCATTTTAATCAAATAAAGTTTATTATCTTTCATAAATGTTTTATAGAAAGGTTTTGAAAAAAAAATTGCACCGTGCGATCTAAAAAAAACATTTGGTATTAGAGCCTAATTTTCGAAAATCTTTTGGGGCCTTAGGGAGTGAGCTTGTGTAGTTTTTGCTATGTATCTTTGTATTTTATTGTTATTATTTAGAATACATTGAGTTTGTTGTGGTGTTCTTTTTATCTGTAAGAAAATTTTTATTATTATTGTATTATGAAAATTAGTGTAATTTTTGGGAAAGCATTTGAAGTTTTGCATGGTGTATGCTTTCTTATGAGTGCAATTTTCGAGGACGAAAATTCTTTTGTGAAGGGGTGAATGTAAGGTCCGGGAAAAAAGAACTTTTAAAAATAAAGTTGTTTTGAGACTTTGAATTTTTGTTTGGAGATTAGTGTTCTTGAGTTTATATTTTTTGTTAGAACATAATTGTTATGTTATTTATTTATTTTTATATTTTTGCCTAGGGGCAAAAGGGTCTTTTATCTTTATTTAATTGGTGTAGAAATTAAGGGAGGGTGTAGAAAGGAAAAATAAGCAAATTAAAATAATGTGGATATTTAATAAAGTAATATTATGTAAATCTTTTAGAAGATTTAGTTGTTATTTAAAAAAAAATAGTTAAATGAGAATAAGAGATATAATCTTGGTGGGTTTAAAGATTAAAAGAAATATTATTATTAGAGAAAATCATTATTATATATTGTAGATTTTAAAAATATTTGGTGGTTGATGATATTTTAAAAAGTAGTTAAGATAGAATAAGAGAGGAAATCTTAGTGGTTTTAGAGATAAACTGAGAGATTTTATCAAAAATAAAAGGATAGAGATAGAATATAAGAGGATAAGAAGGAGCAGAGTAAAAAGGGGTTTGCATTTTGCTACCCTAAGGGGAAAAAACGAAAATTAGAAAGATAAAGGAGAGAAAAGACGTTTTTTAGGAGAAAATAGAGCCGAGAATGGGGCTTAAAAATGGGAGGACCATCGGTGATGTTGTGAAGCTTTCTTGGTGACTAGAATTACCTTGTGTATGTAGGGTTTGGCATTGTATGACATTCTTTATTATATGTTGCAATCTATATTGTTTTTGGTGTGCATGGTAAATTTGGAGTGATGATGATGATCGGTGATGTGAAAGTGGGAGAGAGAAGAGTTAAGTGTGATGCGGGAAGATGATGGGTTGGTAGTGATGACTCTTTCGGCCGTGTGATGCGGGAAAGAGATTCTCTTCGATTGTGTGATGCGAGAAGATGATGGTTTGGTAGTGATGACTCTTTGGGTGTGTGATGTGGAAAATAGGTTCTCTTGGGTTGTGTGATACGAGAAGAGGTTGTCATGTGAATTGTAGTGAATTGGTTATGGTGATTAGGTGGTGTAGTAATGTAGAGGGAATAGACCATTGGGTTGTGATGTTAATGTTGTGATGATAATGTTGCGATGATACATGTTTATGATTTGGTTATTATTGTAGTTAAGATTATTATTGTATATTTTGTGATATGATAATTGTGGTTGCTCACCCTGAAAGTTGTGGTTGTGGTTTCCACCTACGATGGTCATACTTGTACGAGAGTAGATGATTTGCAGATAAGATCGAATTTGAGTAGCTGACGAAAGTTGGGATGTTATGTTCCGAGATTTATTATTTATTTTCTATTATTTAAAAGTTTTTCCGGTTCGGTATTTATGTAAAAGTGATATTCAGAACTTTTCAGACCATGTTTATATATATGTTTTGCTTTCGTATTTTAATTGAATAAAGTTTATTATATTTCATAAATGTTTTATAGAAAGGTTTTGGAAAAAAAAATTGGACCATGAGATCTCAAAAAAAAAAAAAAAAATCAAATCTAACATCCCGATTTTTTTAAAGATCTCACAATGCAATTTTTTTTTCCAAAACCTTTCTATAAAACATTTATGAAAGATAATAAACTCTATTCGATTAAAATACGAAAGCGCAATATATATATATATATATATATATATATATATATATAAACATTGTGTGAAAAATTTAAAATATCACTTTTACATAAATACCGAACCGTAAAAGTTTTAAATAATAATAAATAATAAATCTCCGAATATAAAATCCCAACTCTCGTTAGCTACTCAAATTCGATCTTATCTGCAAATCATCTACTCCTGTACAAGTACGATCATCGTAGGTGGAAACTACAACCATAACTTTTAAGGTGAGCAACCACAATTATCATATCACAAGATATACAATAATCATCTTAACTACAATAATAACCAAATCATAAACATATATCATCACAACATTAACATCATAACCCAATGGTCTATTCCCTCTACACTACCACACCACCTAATCACCATAACCAATTCACTACAATTCACATGACACCCTCTTCTCGTATCACATTCCGCATCACACACCCAAAGAGTCATCACTACCAAACCATCCTCTTCCCGCATCACACGGTCGAAGAGAATCTCTTTCCCGCATCACATGGCCGAAAGAGTCATCACTACCAACCCATCATCTTCTCGCATTAACTTAACTCTTCTTCTTTCACCCACTTTCACCCACTTTCACATTACCCATCATCATTATCATCACTCCTAATTTACCATGCATACGAACAACAATACAAATTGCAACATATAATAAAGAATATCATACAATGTCAAACCCTACATACACAAGGTAATTCTAGTCACTCCCCTTACCTATGCTCATACAATTTTTGTTTCTAGGATCACCAAGAAAGCTTCACAACATCACCGATGGTCCTCCCATTTTTGATGCCCTGTTCTCGGCTCTATTTTCTTTTAGAAAACGTCTTTTCTCTCCATTATCTTTCTAATTTTCGTTTTTTCCTCTTAGGGTAGCAAAATGCCAACCCTTTTTTACTCTTCTCCTTCTTATCCTCGTATATTTTATCTCTATCCTTTTATTTTTGATAAAATCTCTCAGTTTATCTCTAAAACTACTAAGATTTTCTCTCTTATTCTATCTTAACTACTTTTTAAAATATCATCAACCACCAAATCTTTTTAAAATCTACAATATATAATAATGATTTTCTCTAATAATAATATTTCTTTTAATCTTTAAACCCACCAAGATTATATCTCTTATTCTCATTTAGCTAATTTTTTTTTTTAAATAACAACAACTAAATCTTCTAAAAGATTTATATAATATTATTTTATTAAATATGCACTTTATTTTAATTTGCATATTTTTCCTTTCAACACTCTCCCTTAATTTCTATACCAATTAAATAAAAGTAAAAGACTCTTTTGCCCCTATATAAAAATATAAAAATAAAAAATAACATAACAATTATGTTCTAACAAAAAAATATAAACTCAAAAACACTAATCTCCAAACCAAAATCCAAAGCTTTAAAACAACTTTATTTTTAAAAGTCATTTTTTCTCGGATCTTCCGAAACATAAGTTAGAATTCAATTTTAAATTTTGAAACTGAATTTATTTTTTTATTTAAAAATAAAAAAGTGATTTTCAAACAAATTATTGTAAAAAATAACACAATTTATAATTGAATTTCTGATAACAAAATTCTAACCTAAAAAAGAAACTATACTATTATGTTAATATTTGACACAAGTAGATTATAGATTCAAATATATTTGGATGAAAAATATCATTATACAGATAAAAAATATTTAAAATTGATTAAAAATTCATTAAATAATTCAATTTACAATATTATAACAGAAAAATAAGAAATTAATTAGATTTTTAAGAAAAAACAAAGTGGAAGATAATTTAATGCGTGTATTTTTTTTTAAATATTACTGTAAAATTGAATTTGAGCAGGTTTTTTTCTTAAAGTAAAAAACATTTCGTTGATGGATGACATTATATAATAAAGATAAGTTCGAAAAAGAAAATCACTTTTTATTTAAAAATTGGCAAATTATCCGTTAAAGTATTTTTTTTTTAGTTTGTTAATTTAATATTTTATTAATATATTGAAAATAAAATTAGTGAATTAACGAAACAAAATACTTTTAAGACAAATATTTATATAAGTGAGTGATTACAATTTATACTAGATATCGCGTTGATTTGTTTTAAAATGTGGAAAAAAAAATATACTTTTTAACAATTTTAATTTTGCAAGAGAATTTTGTTTAATCTTAAAAATAAAAATTAAGTGGAACATTTTCATAACGAGTAAATTATAGAAACTATTGTTTTATATATTAACTAATATTGTCGAATAAGTATTTGTTCTACTTTTAAAGGTACATATATAACTATTGATGTTATTCCTAACTATTTCTACATTCAAGAAAGCATTAATGAATAGTAATCTTATTTAAAACTATTTATATTTTCAAGAAAGCATTTATAACTTTTTTCAACACCATCGTCTCTAGTATAAGTAATTACTAATGTTATTCTAAATTATTTCTACTTTAAAGAGAGTATTTATTAATTTTTTCTCTACCATCAATTATATTGTACTGTATTATTACTAATCATGTGCCATACTATTTATACTTTCAAGACAACATTTATTACACTTCTCATCAAGGATACTGTATATTGTTAATCATTTACCAAACTATTTCTAATTTTAAGAAAGCATCAACAACATTTTGTAACATGATTTCTCCTTTATTTATATTTTTAAAATTATTTATCGTTTCGGAGTTGGCATGTAGTTGTAAATTATACGGGTTGTGTTATAAACCGGGCAGTTTTTGGGTCGCTAGTTGTTCGGGTAGTTTTTATCGACTAACACTATTGAGGTAGGGAATAGTGAACTTACTTACCTGTAAAATATTCAAATAAAAGTGCAAAATAGTGAAGTAGAAGTTTAAAAGTGAAAACTTTTATTTTATAGATGAAGTGTTAGTTAAAAGAAGTCAATCAAAGGTTGAGATTGTGAGGCTTGAACGATGCTGAGCTAGAGGTCTGAACGAGACTAAACTGTTGAGACCTAACATGTTGGATTGTTTAGGTTTGGTTAGGGTGAGCTATTTGAGGCATGAAAAGGACGTGCTAGAGTCCTGAAAGAATACGAGCTATTGAGGCATGAACGAGGTCGACAGATGTTGAGGCCAATCATGGCCTAATTAAAGCCCGAAACAATGCTGAGATCTAAAGGCCTAAACAAGAACGAGAGGTTAAGGCATAACGAGGCGAGATAGATGACGAGGACGAACAAGGTCAATAGTTATTGACACCTAAGAAGGTCGAGCTGGAGGCCTAACAAGGCCGACCTTGAGACCTAAACGATGTCGAGAGATCTTGAGGCCAAACAAGGCTAACATGTTAAGGCTTGAATGACGCTGGTAGATGTTGAGGCAAAACAAGGCTGAGATGTTGATGATGTTAATCGGTCAAGCTTTTGAAGCGAAAATGAGACTGATATGATGAAGTCGAAAGAGGCCAAGAGGTTGAACGAGTCTGTGTGAGAGAGACTGATTAGTCATTCACGTCAAAGCTATATGAGGCTAAGGAGCCGAATCACGCTATGCTAAGGCCGAATGGTTGATATTGTTAAAGTTAAATCAGGCTGAGATGATGGAGCCAGATAAGGCTATATTAATTGAGACCATTCGGGAGAGGTTGAACAATCATTCATGGAGTCAAATAAGGATGGGAAGAAGCCAAGAGGCTGATACTATAATCAATGTTAAGAAAAAATCGTCCATAAAACTAAAATGTCTAAACACTTTCATATGTTTTGAAGTATAACAAAATAACATTAAACGAATGAGCATTTGAATAGGTTATCACTAGAATATCAGAGTAGTTGAAACATAGGTAATAAGTGAAATAATTTGAAAATCTAGTAACCTAGGAAAGTCTTAGAAAAACACTTAGGTATAAACCAGACATAACAATAAATGATTCCTAAAGTTAAAGCGTCAATGAGAGTCTTGCTAAACGCATAAGCTATATACTATATCAAACGATAATTAGTCAAACTCTCAAATAGATAAGGATGTAAAAGTGTCAAGACAATTTTTTTGTAAGCCATTTTAAAGTCTCAATTAATATTCCAAAAACTTGAGGAAGACAACTCGCTAAATGCTCTTGCTGAAGAAAGAAAAATCTTAAAGCATTTACAATAGACTAGATGATACCATGAGCTAAACCATTCACTTCTTCCAACAATGAAGTCTTCAATCATGTTTGGTGTCTTAGTGAAAAAGCTTAAATGATAAAATGTTACCCGAACGATAAAAAATGTAAAATGCACTTTGTTGTTCTGAATAAGCATTAAATGTCATTAAATGCTTAATGTTCAAAAACAACAAAAGTTATAAGAAAAAAGATATATTTGTTGCATGCATATCTACTCTACTTTGTGCAGATAACCTACTACCACACATCCACCTGCTCCATCGGATATAGATCAAAAGTTGACGTTAGAAACAAATAAGACATTCACAGAATGTTCTCTTCATCAAAAGTCATGCAAGATAAATAATACTACCTACTTTTGTCAAAGTACTAAAGAAACAAGTCTGCTCTGACAAGTTTACTTTAATCAACGATTGTTTCACATGACAAAACTAAAAAGACACAAGAATCAAGGTAAAAGCTAAGTCCAACAGATATCTTTTGAGAAGCCTTTAAATAGAATATGATTCGAAGAAAGAATAGAGAGAATAACATACAAAGAGAATATCATACGAAGAGAATAACCTACAAAGAGAAAAGTGTAAGACTCGAGAAAAATGTAGTAATTAGGGAATAAAATGGTTTTGAGACTTGAGTATCATTGTTTGGAAATTAGTGTTTAATATTTATATGTTTCTTAGAATTATAATAGCTATGTTAATTATTTGATGTTATTATTGATAAAGTACATCACATGATTGGTATGTTACTAATTTAGTGATTTGTGTGTGTGAGACATTACCAATTTAACGTATTTATTTTTTATGATGACAACACATTGATTGTAACAACACATAGATGTTGTCATGACACAACATAAATATGTATTTGTGATTGATAAATATATGGCTATGTAAATGTATCTGTTGATTAATACATATGTTGACATACCGTTGAATCTGCATACTACTGTGATCATGAAGTCTTTATATCTCTGTATGCATACTGTATGTTTCTGTGTGATAAAAACCATAAGCACTAAAGCAACTCTACGTGACATAATCGATTACAGTGATGTTGTAATCAATTAAGTTCATTAGACAACTTATGTTTTAAACTGTGGCAAAACAACAAGTTTTGAATCAATTACATTAAGTGTTAAATTGATTAAAACTCGTGTATTTGCATACACAATTTTCAAATGTGCTGTGATGAGTTTTTGAAGAAAAAGAGTTTTCAAAATCTGGTTAAGTGCTTAGCTTAATCAATTACACATGTTATGTAATCAATTAAGTCCATTATCATTTGAAAACTATTTTCAAGCTTAGCCATAACAATATTAACGATCATATTTTTAAATATGCTTGACTAGCATTAAATGCAAATCGATTACATTAATTGTACATTCAATTAGAACTGTGTTAGTTGTATTTCTGTTACATTTGATTTTAATGTAACCGATTACATTACTAACGTAATCTATTATTTTGCGTTTGTCATGAAAAAAACTATAAATTAACGCATTACATACAATTCTGTAACTTTTGATCATTTGTACATTTTCATATCTGATATCTTTGATCTGAGAAAATTTTTACAGATTGTTGAGACGCTTCAAGAATCAAGATTAGAAGAATTTGAAGAAACTTAAAGGATTCTTGAGAGGAACATTGTGGACGTGACTAGTTGATCGCTATTTGCACTATTGAGGTGTTTCTGCATTGATCAAAAGTGTATTATGCAATCTTGGATTGTGTTATTTCCCTATTTGTGCGTGACAAGAAGAAGAGTGAGGAGCTCTTGGACTTTAAGAGGTGTTCTCAAAGGGGTTCTACAGCAAGAACGTGTGGTTCTATGCGTACATGTGTTTTCTTTATATATTTGATTGTTGAGTGGGAAAGGTCTATAAAACCTTTGGTGTAAAACTCAAATCATTATAGTGAAAGATCCTTCAATCTAAGGTTGATTGGAAGGGAAACTGAATGTATGCATTGAGGCCAAACTAGTATAAATCTGTTGTTTGTATCTCTTTCATTATCTTTTTACATTTCATTTCATACGCGTTTTACTTACAACACAAGAAAGTTTAAAGATCATTAACTTTGTAAAAAGATTTAAAAAATGTTTGTTTTTATAAATCTGTTCTTTCTATATGAACATTCCTATTACATATATATTGGAAATAAGAATACTAGCAATTGATGGAAAAGGCATATATATATATATATATATATATATATATATATATATATATATATATATATATATATATATATATATTCAAATCATTCAACAAATACACAAAAATTCAGAGGCTACATCTAACCCCAACAAGATGAATTTGACTCTCCATTTCCATGGAGAGCCTTAAAGCTTACAAAATGGCCATGGAAGAAGATGAAGAACCAAAGAGGAAGAAGGGAGTGTTCCCATGAGCACTAACAGCCCTTGAAGCTCTCTTCTGAGTGAGATTGCACCTCCAAAGAACCAAAGACTCGATTATCTTCATGTTTCATGATTAAATAAGCCTAATATGCCAAATCAGAGAAAGTTGTGTTCAAGTTTGCGCTCCAGTGCACGCTGGTCAGAAAACTGGCACTCAAGCGCCACTTGGCAGAGGGCGCCCAGGCGTGACTTCAGAAGGATCCTAATTATTGATTTTTTCTTTTCATCCTACTTTCTTTGGGTTTCAATGCCCTGATCTGATGCATAAACTTCTTCCAACTAATTTAAGCACATAAAAATAGGGATTAGTGATGATATTACATCAATATAGCCTAAAACACACTTATTTATAAAAACAAGATAAAGAAGAGGATTAAGCAAGTTTCAAGCTAGAAAAGAGTTTATTTTGCTACTAAAATTATGCTTAGATAATGGTAAGAATTAACATTATCAATTGTAGTTGTTAAGTTGCTAACTAGAAGAAAGGCACTTTCATTTTAACGATAATGAGGAGGAGAGGAATTTTGGCAATGAGGGAAATATTGAGCAGGTGAAAGAAGTTTCAAACATTGCTCAATGGTAGTACTAGGCTGTTGATTGCAATCACGAGTTCTAGAAGCTGGAATTTGACAGTTTCATAAATAAGCTTTCCTCAATGACCCTTTAAAAGGTTCAATGTAGTTTGGAGTATATGTGAAAACAACTAAATACAAAATTTCCACTTTTAGTAATCATCTTAGCCCCATCATAAGATGGTTTATTGATGTTACCATATTCAGTGTAATTGTTGACCATAGTTTAATATGCCCGTTCAATAGTATTACTTTACCATAAGATGGTTGGATTGTTTACCAATTTTTAATCCTATTTCAATCAGTGACCAGGTCCCATGTTTTCCAACAAAATGTTATCATATTTCGCTGTCTAGACATATATTAAATACAACAAAGGTTCATTCATTCACAAAGTCAAATACAAAGCCATATGAATTTTCATTAACTAAAACTCATTTTAACATACATCCAGTGCATCCTAACTATAATGAAAAACACTACTACATTATGGATTTGTAACCCATATTGAAATTACAATTATATTAAGCGGACAAAATCAAACAAACAACCCTATCAACACCTTTATCCATTTTTCCACAACCTTAATTGATTTCTGTAAATCACTCATCATCTTCGTACCACCTCCCATTTCCTCTTTATTCGACAAAGACTCATCCTTTGCTTTCCACTTCAGATTCATATCCCTTTCCTCAATACCATCATCACAACACCATCTGAAAAAATTGCAAACACCTAAATTTTCATTCTGTAAAAAGAAAAAAAATCCACCAATTAGAAGGACTTACTACTGACAAAAACAACATATCATCCACATTCTTTTACCTTGTACTTAGGCTAGCCCCAAAATTGCTTCCCTTTGTTCTTAATAGTTCAAGCAGTTCTTAGAACTTATTTCTCTCCACAGAGGCAAAAGGGTGAGATACCATCAATCCTAGATCCTCCACCTCCACAAAAAACGACATTAGGGTTTTGCTTCCACCACCCATTACATGTCGAAGAAGAACATGAATGGGACATTTGCAATTGATTATCCATTTTCACCAATGAACCTTAATTCGAAGGACCACTCACATTTTCCTCAATTTGTTTTCGCAAATCTTAATTTCAACAAAGCGGTTGGGTGTAATTAAAAATTCCCCAATTTCTTAATCAAAAAAATAAGAATTTACAAGTCATAATCACTTATTAACCATATAACCTACGCCACGTCATTAAAAAAAGCACAATCAACATGCTATGTATAAGCTAGTCTAATGGCGTTGCTCCAATTTAACAGCATGGCTCTAATTGTACCAATTTTGCAAAAATTAGGACTCAATTGAGATGAAAAATAAGTAGGGGACCTATTTGAGATTATGAGCCAAAAAAAGGACCTGTCGAATGATTAAAGCTATTGAACAAATATCCTCTCTATCAGAGTAATTATTTAAAGGTTTAATACCTATTTTGGTCCCTCTTTTCGGGGGGTTTGTTCAAAGTGGTCCTCCCTTTTTTAAAAAGTTCACTAAAGTCCTACTTTTTGCAAAAACTGTGCAAGTTAGTCCTTTTTGCTAACGGTGTTAATTCTGTTAACGACAAAACTGCAAGTTGGCAAATATTTGATGATTTGTACAAATAAAATTCGTTGTAGTCCTCATATTGGTTTAAAAATGTTTATTGTGGTCCTCGTGTTGGTTTAAAAATGTTTATTGTGGTCCTCTTTTACTAAAAAAAAACGTGTCAGTAAACTAAAGAATCTGATGTCTCACATGTTCTGCGGAGCCAAGATCATCATGTCATCTTAGAAGGGTAAGTCATTTGTACATTGTTTAATACATGTCAAAGATTTCACGTGTGATCTAGTAATCCATGCGCTAACCTTTTGGGAAACTACAATCACAATAATTTGAAGTTTATCAGTGTAGTTTCACGTGTTATATTAGTAAGTGTGGAGATGTGAGAAAAGAACTCATCAGTTTTGGATTGCAACACATGAAATTTTAGCTGCTGCTTTTAGAGAAAACCACAAAAATTTCCACAAGAGCATTTTTCATTGACAAATTTGTGAAGCCGCTTCCTGTCTCTAAGTAGTTGAGCGCTTGATCGAGCATTCCAGCATGGTTGCGTGCTGCTAAAACATCCACAATAAACATTTTTAAAGGGGGACCACAATAAACATTTTTAAACCAACACGAGGACCACAATAAACATTTTTAAACCAATATGAGGACTACAACAAATTTTATTTGTACAAGTCATAAAATATTTGCCAACAGGCAGTTTTGCCGTTAGCAGAATTAACGTCGTTAGCAAAAAGGACTAACTTGCACAGTTTTTGCAAAAAGTAGGACTTTATTGAGCTTTTTAAAAGGACCACTTTGAGCAAACCCCCCGAAAAGAGGGAGCAAAATAGGTATTAAACGTTATTTAAACAACTTGTAAGCAATCAGTTGATTGCAATTATGAAGAGAATTAAAACATGTTGTATAACTCAAATGAGTTAAAGAAATCTAGGCAGTGTATTTGAGGATACCATAATTTTCTAGTGGAAACTAGGAGTGGATGAAACTTAACTAGTCTAGGGTAACAGGAGTTATTCGCTGACTAGCGATACCAAGAGTGGTGAAGAATACTGCACAACCAGAAGTGGGTGAAACTCAACTAGGTAGCGTACCGAGGGATACCAAGAGTGCTCAGGGATTCCAAGAGTGGTGAGAATACTCAATTGTAATTTTGTTGAAGATTATAGTGGAACCCCCTGAGAATAAAGGAGACTGGACATAACTTAGTTGGATTTAACCAATATAAAAATATTTCTCCGTTTATTGTTTACTTTTATCTCAACGCTTCTCTTATAAAACCTGCAGTTGCATTTTAATTTTGAATATAAGAGCTTCCCATACTAAAAAATTGTTCATTAAAAGGAAGTTCTTACAAACATTGTATGAATATTATGAATAACACTTGGAAAAAAAATTCTTGTTTGAAACCAATTACAAGGTCGAAGGTGTAACAACTAGTCGACGAAAGTGGTACATCAGGAAGGTTGCGAAAATGTTTTTCCATTAACACTTTTAAACACCAGAAGGGAGGTTGAATAGTGTTTCTAGAAAACTTTTCACAAATGACATTTCACAACCTTGGTAGTGGCTAGACAATTTACACAGGTTATTAGACACTTGTTGAAGAGAATTAAAACACTTGTTGTCTAAGTCGTATGAGTTAAAGAAATCTAGGAAGTGTATTTGAGGATACTAGAATTTTCTAGTGGAAACTAGGAGTGGATGAAATTTAACTAGTCCTGGGTAACAAGAGTTATTCGCTGACTAGGGATACCGAGAGTGGTGAAGAGTACTGCACAACTAGAAGGGAGTGAAACTCAACTAGGCAGCGTATCGAGGGATACCAAGAGTGCTTAGGGATACCAAGAGTGGTGAGAATACTTAATTGTAATTTTGTTGAAGATTATAGTGGAACCACGTGATAATAAAGGAGACTAGACATAGCTGAGTTGGATTGAACCAATATAAAAATATTTTTGCATTTATTGTTTACTTTTGTCTTAACACTTCTCTTATAAAACCTGCAGTTTAATTTTAATTTTGAATATAAGAGCTTCCCATACTAAACAATTGTTCAATAAAAGGAAGTTCTTACAAACATTGTAGTGAAGATTATGAATAACACTTGGAAAAAATTTCTTATTTGAAACAAATTACAAGGTCGAAGGTGTAACAACTACTCGACGAAAGTGATACATCAGGAAGGTTGCGAAAATGTTTTTCCATTAACACTATTCAACACCAGAAGGGAGGTTGAATAATGTTTCTAGAAAAAATTTTACAAATGACATTTCACAACCTTGGTAGTGGCTAGACGATTTACACAGGTTGTTAAACACTTGTTGAAGAGAATTAAAACACTTGTTGTGTAACTCATGTGAGTTAAAGAAATCTAGGCAGCGTATTTGAGGATACTAGAATTTTCTAGTGGAAACTAGGAGTGGATGAAACTTAACTAGTCTAGGGTAACAGTAGTTATTCGCTGACTAGGGATATCGAGAGTGGTAAAGAATAATGCACAACCAGAAGTGAGTGAAACTCAATTGGGCAGCGTATCGAGGGATACCAAGAGTGGTGAGAATACTCAATTGTAATTTTGTTGAAGATTATAGTGGAACCCCCTAAGAATAAAGGCGACTGGACATAGCTTAGTTGGATTGAACCAATATAAAAATATTTCTGCATTTATTGTTTACTTTTGTCTCAACATTTCTCTTATAAAACCTGCAGTTTTATTTTAATTTTGAATATAAGAGCTTCCCATACTAAACAATTGTTCATTAAAAGGAAGTTCTTATAAACATTGTAGTGAATATTATGAAAAACACTTGGAAAAAATTTCTTGTTTGAAACTAATTACAAGGTCGAAGGTGTAATAACTACTCGACGAAAGTGCTACATCAGGAAGGTTGTGAAAATGTTTTTCCATTAACACTATTCAACACCAGAAGGGAGGTTGAATAATATTTCTAGAAAACTTTTCAAAAATGACATTTCACAACCTTGGTAGTGGCTAGACGATTTACACAGGTTGTTAGACACTTGTTTCATAAAATGCTATTTAAATTGAATTGTTCAAAGTTAGAGTATTTTTCAAGTGTTTAGCAAGTTTACTACTGTGTTTAAGAAAGACAACTCTCGAGTTAGAGTTAAACCACCAACTTCTTTTAATTTTAAATTTTAGATTTAATTATTCCAATTATTTCCATTTTTGTTCAAAATCACCAATTAGTCCTTTTTTTTGTCTCAATTAAGTTCCTAATTTGAAAAAATTGATACAATTTGGCTTTTTCTGTTAGTATTATACTAACACCATTAAAAAGGTATCACGTGTCAATTCATGATTTTTTTAAAATATTTTTTTAATTATTATTATTTTAATTTTTTAATTTTTAAAAAATTATCACATGTCAAACTTTCATTGTGTCATGTGGCAATAACTATAAATGTGACAATGACAGTGTCATATGTCACTATCATGCCATGTTTTATTGTCTTAATCTCAGTTTAGTCTTTGTATTTTTCTTTTATCTTAATTCAGTCTTAATTGTTTTTCTTTAAATTAAACAATTTTGTCTCTCTAAATTGAAACGAAACTTAATTTTTATATAAATATTATACAAATATTTTGATCAAAATTGATATTTTTATTAAATATTTTTAACAAAGTAAGTTTATTCATATTTATATGTTATATTGATTTTTATTAAATTTGTTATAAAGTTGTCAATAGAAAATAAAGTTAATAGAAAAAAATTCAAAATTAATTTCAATTAACAAATATGCCAAATTTATCGATTGCATTCATAAAATAAAATAAATTTATCAACTTTTATAATTCTTTTAAAATGTGTAAAATTCAATAATTTGTATGTTTAAGTTGGTTTAAAAATAACAATTTTACAAATTTAAAAGTAGAATTTTAAAATAATTTTAAACAATCTTTATCTATTTAAAACAAATTCAAATGTAAAATTTAAAAATAATTCTAAATAAAATTCAATGTTAAATATAAATATAAATAAATTTAATCCTTTTAAAAATATTTAATAAAAATATCAATTTAAAAAAAAAATATTTGTATAAAATTTATATAAAAGTTAAATTTTGTTTCAATTTGAAAAGGAACAAAAATATTTAATTAGGAAAACACTAAGATTAAATTCTGACAAACTAAAATACAAGGGTGGAACTGAGATTAAAACAACGACATTTAGTACTCTCACGGTCACATATATCATCGTTATGTAGCATAACACATTACAATTTTTTATTTAAAATAATAAAAAAATAAAAATTATTTAAAAATAAAATAAAATCACGAATTGACGTGACACTCTTTTTAACTACGTTAATACAATACTAACAAAAAGATTCAAATTTTATTAATTTTTCCAAATTAAAAACACAATTAAAACAAAAAGTAATAGAAAAAACCCAATTAAGACAAAATAACAGAGAGATGTTCCAAAAAAAAAATAGAGACCATTTATTAAACCTAAATTTATATATATAAATTAGAAAAGAAATAATAAATTGAAATAATTATTATTTTTAGATGTTAAGTTATTCAACCATAGTTAAAATTTAATTTGTAAGTATTAATAATTTAAGTTATAATATTATCATATATTTAAAAATTTTAAATAACACAACAAAATTAACTTTTGTTTTAATTTCCTTTATAAAAAGGATTGACAAATTTTGTTGGGCTGCTATTCCCGCAGGCCGAGTCCGTTTTATTTTCTTTATTTCGGTAAAAAAATTGTAAATTATTTAGAAATTAAAAGAAAAAAATATGTATAGTAAATATATTTTTAAAATTTTAAAGAAAACGTATAAAATTAACCTTTTCTTTTCTTCAAAAAATGGAACAGATAGAAAACAATAAAAATAATAATTACATAAAATTATGTATACCAAGAAAGCATTTATATCTCGAATACTTGGAGTAATATCTTGAGTGAGGTGTTTGGTTGAAATCAATATCTTCTTATACAAGAAATGTTAGAACAACATAATGAGTATCATTAAAGGGACAAAGTAGTTAAAATTAAAACAAAGTAGAAGTCATTAAAAGGGCAAAGTAGTTGAAATTAAAACAAATACCGTGGAGATATGAGATAGCTGTAGTGAATAAAAAGATATGATGCAGGACATATTATAACCCTAAACAAAACAACAAACAGAGAAACAGAGGCAACAAACAAACAAACAGAGGTTGTTGTGTTGGCCTCCTGGTAATCAAACATTGGTGAAACGCAAATATTCCTTCTTTGATGGGAGATCAACCGTCTTGAAGCCTTGAGAGAAGATGTCTTTGGCTTGTTCATTAGTTACAGTAGGGGAAATGACAACAGGATCCCCTGGCTTCCAGTTTGCTGGGGTTGCAACTTTGAACTTAGAGGCCTTCTGCAAGGACTCTATCACCCTCAGCACTTCATCCATGTTCCTTCCAGTAGTTGCAGGGTACAGAAAACTTAGTTTGATCTGCATTAATTACTCCACCAATTAATTAACATGTTATTCACTAGTTTAGTTTTTAATAGGTAAAAAATAGAATGACACCTTCAGATCCGGGCCCACAATATGAAGAGCCCTGGAGGGTAGGTTTCCAGTGGAGTCTTTCTCATCAGGGTCAACCATGTTGAGTTTCTTGATGATTTCTCTCTCGGGATCAGAGATGATTGGATAATTCACCTTGCAACCTGGCTGCATGCAAACACAACCACAGTAACAGTATATTCATATTAGGATGAACTAGATCTGTGTGTTAAAACTGTGAAATAAACTCACAGTATAGGCTTCAATGTCTTTGATCCACTCCTTGTGAGATTCCACATCATCACAGGATAAACCCAGTAATTTCACTCCTCTCTGAGAAAACTCATTGGAATACTCAGCCATTTTGCCAAGCTCGGTGGTACAAACTGGGGTAAAATCACCTAAAATGTACATTTATAAAATCAGCAAAACCATAAAAGAAAAAAACTGATATAAAAAGAAGAATGTTTAGAAGGAAAGACATAGAACCTGGGTGAGAAAAGAGGATGGTCCATGCATCAGCACAGAAGGGATGAAGTTTGATTCTGCCTTGAGTTGTTTGAACATCAAGGTCAGGAATGGTGTCTCCGATGGTAAGGCCTGGCATTGCTTGTGATTTTGTTTGTGTGGTGAATGAGGATGAATGCTATTCAGATTATAAAGAGCTGAGAGGTGCTTGCATGCAGAGAACGTGGCAGCTTCGATGCTAACGAGGGAATTGTTTTTTGCTTACTTGTCATTTAACAGGGAAACTATTTTCCACGTACACCTTAGCATTATCCTTTTCCCGTTCTCCTCTTATTATTTTATAAATCTTAATTTTTTTTTATTTCGATTACATTTATGAAAAAGAAGAACTGTTTTTCTTGTGACACTAAATTTTTTTTTTTATACAAAACTGTGCAAATAAAATATATATAATAACTAATGATATAGTTACAAGAAACTTAATATTGAACTGTTGAAAATACCTTCCTAATATAATTAAAATGGGAGAAATGGTCTACTTGTTTTATCACATAAAATGATCATAGAAAAATGTAAATCCTCATCAACCATGATTAGAGTTAACTATCCCAGAATAAACAGCATGTTTTGATTAATATAAATTTAGAAACATTTGTTGATATAACTTATATCTAAAATTTTTCTTATTCCATATTATATTTGATCCACTAAAAAAATTAATTTTTAATTACTGAATATATTATTTAATTCTTTTTATAGGATTGATACGTATACATGTTGTTATGTGCTATAAGGATTAGTACACTTCATCTATACTAAAGATGTCATAAATAACATTTACAATAGGTTGTATGTTTTAATTTCGATATTAAAGACAAAATTTATAAATAATTAAATTTGGTTGTGTAACTATTTATATGTATGATATTTAAAATACAACTTAAATATTTTATTCAAAATCATATTAATAATTTATAACTTTTAGTATGAGAATGTATTAGAGTTATTAATATTAATATTAATAATTTATTTTCTAAAATTACATAATAATATTTTATAACTTTTAGTATGAGAATGTATGTTAATTATTATATTTTTAATAAAATATATATTTTAACACAATAATAAAAGTAATTAAAATAAATAAACTAATTTTAAACTAATTTTAATAATTATTAAAAATTTATTTATATTATATTAATAAATAATATTTTATTATTAATAATAATAATTAGAGGTGTTATTCCTATATTTCCATAATCTCGTGCTATACCTGTAATTTTATTAAAAATATCAATTTTGTTTGTCTGGCACCTTTGACATTAAAATAAGAATTTTTGGCTAAAAAGATTATTTTGTGTGTTTTAAAAATTGGAAATCCTACTCCTCAAACCTCAATGTTTTCTCCTCTCTCACACCTCTTTTGCTTTCTCCTCTTTCTTGCCTCCTTCGTGGCTTCCTTTCTTCTCTTTTGCTTTTGTGGCCAGTGTCATAACATGATGATGATGTGGTGCTCTTTGTTGGTGGTAGTGTGATAGTCTTCCTCTCGCTTCTTCTTCTTGCTTGTTATTGTGCTAGTAAAGGTTGGTTTCCCTCTCCTCCTACCTACCCATTCATTTTGTTCATGGTTGTGGGTTGAAATGTATGCTCATTCATTTTGTTATGAAGTGGATTGAAACCTATGGATTAAAATGAATGTGCTGGATTAAAATTTTGTATATAAAAAAATGTAGGTTTAAACCCTCCGTTGGTCCTCACTTTTGTAGGTAATCTCAGTTGGGTCCTTATTTTTGCAACTGTCTCGATTGAGTCATATTTTTATTAAAAATGAGCCAACTTTACCCTAACGGTTAAGTGCTCTCAGACGGTGTTAAATTTAGTTGAGTTGTATTTTATGTTTGATGGTGTGACATTGTGCATTAAAATAAAATGGGTGATGTGTTTTATAATCATAAAATCCTCGTGGACTAGCAAGCCCTAACATTTAAGGCATCCCCTCACATCCAAAGTGTACTTTCTTCTTCATCTTGGGGAAGAAGAGGTTCGCGAAGCATTATACTGATAAGGAAATGTCTCGTTCATCTTCGTCTTGCAATTGTTTGGGTTCGGGCTTCCAACACAATAGTGGCAGTGTTAGGAGGTTGGGTGCAAAACCCACATGCTTCTATGGTCACAATGCAATGTTCCGCATTGCGAGAACCCCTAAAAACAAGGGAAAAATTTTTGGGGTTGCCCTAACTTCAAGGTCATTTTTATATAAGCATAAATCTTTGTCTATTTTTTTGGGTTTTAATGAAGGAATGTGTCTTCTTCTTGAGCAGGGTGGGAGTGAAGATTTCCTGTTGCAACTTCTTTCAGTGGTGCAATGAAGAACGAAATGAAGGAAATGGGCTGCATGTAGAAGAAAGGAGTGCAAGTGCAAGAAATGAAGAAGTGAGTGTGATGACCATGGAACACAGTGTGCTGAAGATGGAAGAAACATATGCTGAAAAGATGAGAATGGCTTTTATAGATAAAAGTGTAGTTAAGTTGGAAAAGTGGTTGAAGGTGTTAGTGGGGATGGTCTTCGTGATATGTGTTTTTAATGTAATTGTAATAGGAATGTTGCTGAAACTTGGTTGATACTGTCTCATTTCAGTAATAGCAACTACAGTAATGAAAGGCATTACCGAAGGCCACAATCCCTCGGAAAACGCCACAAGCCGTCGCTAAAGACTCATTACCGAGGGTCCGGCGACGGTCAAAAAGCCCTCGGTAAATAGCCTGTCGCTAACTATTACCGAGGGCTTTCGTCCCTCGGTAATTACCGAAGGCCAGAAGCCTTCGGTAATTACCGAGGGCCAGAAGCCTTCGGTAATTACCAGATTTTAAGTCAAAAATAATGTGACAACAGAGTAGAATAGCAAATAAAGTGATTTCTAATGAATTATGGAGCTGGAAACAGAGGTGCTACGCAAAAGGATCCTAGGAGAGGGTCTAGAATAAATTAAACAAGCAAGAAAAGACTCAATACAGTGAGAAAACCGTGTGCCATGAAAGTGTTTGATGCAAATTTCAAACTGTTTGATGAAATGCCACAATGAATAGCAGATTTTGTATTTTTTTCTGATTGGTGACTTTCAAAACTAGTCAAATTGAGATGCATTGATTCTAGTGT
>NC_028357.1:26139677-26176714 GCF_000741045.1 Vigna radiata var. radiata
TTTAAAACTGTTAGAACAGTCCATTTGAGGTCAGATACATTTCTATGCAATTTAGTATGTCAAACCACCATATTTGAGCATTTTTGACCCTTGCAAGGTGAATTTGAGATNCAGTTCTCTTTTGATCCNAAATTGANTTTAAACAACTATATTTGGATGATTTAAAACTGTTCGAAGGGTTAGTAAAGTGTCAAAATCAGTTCTGCACAAAATCACTTCTTAAACCATCCATTTTGGGTCAATTATGGGAAGTAGAAGGGTAATTTTGAGCAACAGTCTTTTTTTGTGTTAATTCAAAGTTGAAACATGTTTAAAATCATCCAAGAAAGTTGCTTAAGTGCTCAGATTTATTGCAGAGTTACTGTTGCATCATTTGAGTCACAAAACCACCAAATTCTAAGTACTTAAGAGTGAAATTTTGCGTTTGACCTTATTCTTTGCTTTTGATCACATTCCTACCTTGATTAGACTAAGTTAGACTTGTTAGGATGTTTACATAACTTACAATAAGTCTACATTAGGTGAATTGACCATTTTTGACCTTAAAAGTTCACTTTTTAGGTACTTAAGAGTCAAATTTGGAGTTTGACCTTATTCTTTGCTTTTGACCACATTCCTACCTTTGTTAGACTAAGTTAGACTTGTTAGGATGTTTACATACCTTAGAATAAGTCTACATTAGCTTAATTGACCATTTTTGACCTTAAAAGTTCACTTTTTAGGTACTTAAGAGTCAAATTTGGAGTTTGACCTTATTCTTTTCTTTTGACCACTTTCCTACCTTGATTAGACTAAGTTAGACTTGTTAGGATGTTTGCATACCTTAGAATAAGTTTACATTAGGTTAATTGACCATTTTTTACCTTAAAAGTTCACTTTTTAGGTACTTAAGAGTCAAATTTCGAGTTTGACCTTATTCTTTGCTTTTGACCACATTCCTACTCTTATTAGACTAAGTTAGACTTGTTAGGATGTTTACATACCTTAGAATAAGTCTACATTAGGTTAATTGACCATTTTTGACCTTTAAAGTTCACTTTTTAGGTACTTAAGAGTCAAATTTCGAGTTTGACCTTATTCTTTGTTTTTGACCACTTTCCTACCTTGATTAGACTAAGTTAGACTTGTTAGGATGTTTGCATACCTTAGAATAAGTCTACATTAGGTTAATTGACCATTTTTGACCTTAAAAGTTCACTTTCTACTTTCCAAAATTGACTCAAAATTGGAGGTTTTGGAAGTGATTTTGTGCCTAATCCATTTTGACACTTTCCTAATCATTTCAACAGTTTTAATTCATCAAAACACACTTGTTTCAACTCTAATCAGGCACAAAACAGAACTGCAACTCAGATTCACTTTGCAAGTTCCAAAAATGGCTCAAATATGATGGTTTGACATACTAAATTGCATACAGGTCATTCTAACATCATATGAATGGTTCTAACAACTNTAATACATCAATTTGCACTTGTTTAAACTACCAAACATCACAGAATCACAGCAGAACGAAAAATGACTTGTAATGACTCAATTTTACTACACTTTTTAAGGTTTAAAGTAGTGTCATTTTGAGTTTTAGGGAATTCTTTGCTTGTCACCACTTCAAATACCTTTATTAGACAAAGTAAGAATTGTTAGAATGTTTACATACCTTAGAATAAGTCTACATTAGGTGAATTGACAAATTTTCACCTTAAAAGTTCACTTTTTAGGTACTTAAAACTCAAACTTTGAGTTTTAGCTTATTCTTTGCTTTTCACTAATATCCTACCTTTATTAGACTAAGTTAGACTTCTTAGGATGTTTACATACCTTAGAATAAGTCTACATTAAGTTGAATTGACAAATTCTCACCTTAAACTCAGTTTTTGTGTTGTGATGGAGTGATTTTTATGAGTTTTTGGCCATAGCAAACTCAAATTTCGAATTCTACCATTTTTATGCTGTGTGACAGTTTTAGGAAGTCTAAAATGGTGTTTAAAAGTTGCTAGGAGAGTTCATTTGGTGATATAATGGTCTAAGTGCAGAATAGTACACTAAACCATCAATTTTGAGTCAAAATTGGGTTGTGGCTAGGTGTTTTTTGGGTTCTGTGTGCTTCTCTAGTTTTGGAACGTTTGAATAAGTGTAATTGATCATTACAAACTTGTCAGCACTGTTTAAATGGTCATTCTCCATCCTTGTGCACAAAAACAGTTTCAGCCATTCCATTTTTGCTAAATTTCCAACTGAACTAGTGAAATTCTGCATTGGACGTTTTCTAGTCTGTTTCATTGGTTGAACACTTTCCATTTGATGATATAAACATGTTAGAAGTGCCATATGAACAACTGAGTCCCTAATGTTCATTTTCACTACTGCAGTTCCATTTTAGACCTGTTTTGGTGACATTTTTCACTAAAATTGCTACATAATTGGCAACTACTACACTNATTTTGAGATTCTGTGATTTCCTGTCCATTTTCCATGGTCTAGCAAGTGTATTTGGTCAATTAAAGTTTGCTTATACTGTTCATATGGTCAAAGTCTGCAGCTAGTCGAGAAACATACATCAAACCACTTCATTTTAGTACATTTTAGGAGCNAGACNAGTGAAATTCNGGTCTGCATATTTCTTGGTTGTTTCCATGATTTGAACATGTTTCAATTGATGATAAAAAGTTGTTTGAAGTGTCATTAGATATTCTTAGGCTAATTTAGGTGAATTTTGAATTTCTCACCTACTTTAGTCTGTTTATAGGTGTTCAATAGTCAAATTATGTTTTTTAGCAACTTTGTATCATCAATTTCAAGGTGTTTAGACACTGAGGCAACAAAGAAACACATTTAACTCAAAATTCACTAGTTCACTTCCTAACTAAGGCAAAATTGATGGTTTAAAAAGTGATTTTGCATATGAGCTCAAATTTGACCAAAATAGTGTTGAAAGAAGTTTAATTTGGTCAATTAAAGTTGTTGAAAGTATTATCAAAGAGGCTGAATCACTTGTGCACAAATTCAGTTTTTCTTGCTTCCTTCATCTGTCGTAGAAATTTCTGGTGCACTTTTTGATCTGCTTTGGTGCCAATTTATGTGTGAAATTGTGGTGTTCTGAAGACTTTGTGGTGCAGTCCAGTTTTAGAAACATTTTCCAACGAAGGTGGCATCTTATTAGGAAGTGGAGAAGGAGAAGAATTTTTCAATTCAAAGGAGGAAATCTCTTACATATTTCACAATCAGTTTCAAACCATTCACAAGTTTGTCAATTCAAAGGGGGAAACCTCTTACATATTTCACAATCATATTCAAACCACTCAATGTATACAATATCATAAAACTCCAATGAATATAACTTAACATTGAAACTCAACATTCACAACATTTTAGAACAAGATAAAATTCATGAGATAAGAATGAAAATAATATTACATAGCAAATACAATCATGCAATTTCAATTTAGGTCACCATACCTTCGCCTTAGCTTTCCTTTCCTGCTCAAGTCTTCTTTGTACACTATCTTCCTCCCCTTCTCGCCACAATTATAACTCCTTTAAAAACTCACCCTAACACATTAAATAAAAGTGTATTTAGGTTTGTTCATTACAGTAGCTGGAAAATAAGCAAACACTAACTGGAAAAAAAATTATGCACTAGAGAAAGTGATGCACAACCATATTAAATTGGCTTAGAATTGTTGCACCAAACTAAAACTTTAAGTCACACCAATGCATTCAGAACATCATTTCTAAATTGGCTTAGAATAGAATTTGAAAATAAGTGCAATATCCAATTTCAAAAGGTCAAGTAAATGTCGTGGAAGCTTTCAATAAGCTGCATAATTGAATAATAAACACTTAAAAAACTGGAATAATAAGCACTTAACAAGCTTCTATTGATTTAACAAGAAAGTAAAGTGGGTTATACTCCTTTTGGTGAGATTACTGCCATTATAGCAGAACTTTGTTCTACAACCTATAAAGAGGAATTTTTCTACAAAGTTGGGCTTTAACCCTGTAAAGTAATTGTTGTAAATCTCAACTAGTTAAAGTAATTGTTTACAATCACAATTTTATGGTTCCAGCAACTTTTCTTTATGAAATATGAGTTGTAGAAGCTGTCAGCATATGCTAAATATGATTAAATCAAAATATCAATGGTTCAGTTGCTCTTTAACACCAATTTTAACCATTTTCACCAAACCAAATTCAAGCATAAGAATCAAATTGGACTGTAATCATGTAATCTGACTCTAGGACAGCAATTGAGATGTGAACAAGACTCTAGGAGTGATATAAAAGATGTCCATAGATGTTGTTGATCACTCTTTTATCCTAGGTTGTGTTGTCTATGTTTCATCCTTAACAAGATTCTTTTATTTCCAAGTCAATTTCAGTAGTTTGTTTACTTTTTATTAGTCTTTTACTAATCACATTACACCACTCTTAAATAGGTAGCCATACACCTAACTTATCAAATACAGATAATAGCTTTTCAGCATTCAACTAAACATCAACAAATAAGAATGATTTCACACTCAAATAAAGCAACCAATACATTTTCTGTTTACTAATTTTAGTGTTACCAACACACCACAATTCCAATCAGATCATATTCCATTCATACATCTGGTTAGAACCAACGAGCATGAAAATTAAAGAACACCCCTAAAAAGTCTTATTGACTCCACTCCTTAATTTGACTTCAACAAATATCAAATAAACACCTCAGATACTTTCATCCCTCTCCCATTTTGGTTCTAAAGTTTCAAATTTGATTATAAAGTTGGCTAAGAACTCAAGAAACCCAATGATCTCTATCATAAGTCACCTAATATAACTCATGAGGGTGACTTCTGTTTATTGATTATGCTCTCCAGAATACAACTATCCTCAATCAAATTGTCTATGATCCTTGAAACATCAAAGGCTTCGATGCATGCTTAAATACATGATCAAAATAAAAAAAAAAAAAGTGAACAAAATTAGGTAAATTGAGTTTGAGCACAACAACTTCATTTTAAAAGTTACGTATCTATAGACTCAGCAAAAACCCATTGACACGAACACAGTAGAACACTAACCTTGCAGAAATCCCTAAATGCACCACGGCAGCGCCAACAACCTCCCTACACGACGACAACGGGAAAAACAACATAATTTGGCGTCCACGAACCAGCTCAACGGCAGCACCAACTAGCTCATAAATCCCTCAACGCAACTCCAACCGCCACCAACCCTACGATCGAGAACGTCAATGGGGTGCTCTCAGCCACCTGAAGACCAGGAATGCGAGAACCACCTCAACGCTGGCTTCGCTTGGCTTCGAAGAGGAATGTTGTAGCTGTGGTTGGGAACCCCCAAGACACGAGAGGAAGAAGGAATGGAAAAATCGAAATGGGGAAGTCAAATTTCAAGAAAAAAACGAGAGCTAACACAGAGCCATTGAAGTGAAATTTCACAAAAATTTGACAGTGGTTAGGTTTGGGGGTTCTGGAGGAAGAGGACGGGGAAGAACTTCTCACGCGAAAAAGATTTTGGCAGAATGGGAAACTGAATTTTTATTTCATTAAGTCTGAGTAACATACCGTCGGCCAAAATTCTTCGCTAAATGCACTGTGCCAATACAGACGACCATTGCCCTTCGATAAACATCACATTAAAAGGCCGTCGAAAAAGCCTTCGGTAATTCAGATTTACCGAAGGCTTGATGGTCGTCGCTATGTATCCTTCGGTAATTGATACTTTTATTGTAGTGAAACTTAACTTTTATGTTGTGGAAAATTTGGTATTTGTAATGTGTGTTTTATTTATAAAGGTGAGTGATTTGAGTGACATTCTGTCTCATTTCGTTTCTTTTAATTATATTGGTCATTCAAGTGCAAAACAAACATCATAAAGCAATGAGCAATAAACATGATGACTGATAACCAAAATGGGAAATAATCATTATCTTATAACCAAAATGATGACCTGAGCAATGTGCAATAAAACACTCTCTTATAACCAAAAGAAAGCTGATAAGAACATTATCTTACATATTCAAAATACATCAACTACAGATGACTGATAAAACATTGTTCCTTGAACATTCAACATTACATCATATTTAAAAGAGTGTCTTCAAAATGAAAGAGCAAACATTTGCTATAAAATAAAAATTAGTTCAGTACATTAGATCATTCATCTGATACAAGCATAGTTGATTCCTAAATAATAGGAACATCTGTTACTGGAGGTTGGGTGGGTTTTGGTTGTGCAGGACATTGGGCAGTAGGAAGCATAGTAGATTCTTGAGTTTGGAACATCTATTGATCGAGGTTGGCTGACTCTGTTTGTTCAGTAGATTGGGCAGTAGGAACCTCTACTATTGGAGGTCTTTGTGGACAACCTTTTTTGTTATGTCCAAGTTCTTTGCAAATGCCACATTTTTTTCTGTGCCCACCCTTTCTTAATTCACTGTCATTCTTCTTCAACTCCCAATCCTCCAGTCTTCATTTTTTCTTGGGCCTTCCTGGAATTGTCCTCTTCTTTGGTGGTAATACATATGAATAGGATGGAACATCCCAGACATGTTGACCATTGATAGGGTAAATAATTGTATTGTAGGTCTCTTCATAAATAGACTTCCTAAACCAGTGGCCAATGTAGTCTTCTGCATTTATATTCAAAAATTTCATTGTAGGGCATGAGTACAAGGAATGCCAGTAATTGTCCATTTTCTACATGTGCAGTCCATGTTGTCAACATTCACAACAAATTTCTCCCCAATTGTGTTTGACTTCAAATAATTTTTCTCTTGACCACCTGTAATGAATACAAATTGACAACACAGTTAGCTGGATGAATATAAATGCCTAACATCAATGGAAACAAACTTAACATCAATGGAAACAAACTTTATAAAAGTTACTTGGGTAACCAATATCTGGCTAACCACGACTCCTTTTGAAATCTGTTCAAAACCTTAGGGTAGATAGAACCTTGATATGATGTCATCTTTGTTCTGTTGGTAGCCCATCTCTTCATAATGTAAACCCTAATGTCTTCTAACATGGTAATAATTGGATTAGACCTAGTATGAACTAGCACACTATTGAAGCCCTCACACATGTTCACAAGAGTATCACATTGTGATCTAGGGGTGAATCTAGATCTTGACCAAAACTTGGGATAAGTAAATATAACTTGTCAAGTTTTTAAATGTGAACTGTGAGTATATGAAATATTTATAAGACTGAATACATACCTAGGTGGAATGGCAATCAGGTATTTAAAAGCCTATAAATTTATGTCTTTAATATTCCTCATTTCAGCTTCTCATTGTTGTGGATATGTGGTTGTTGTTGCCCTCCACATGAGACGTTTAAGGTTTTTTCCAGGATATTGTTTTTTTCTGAAGTTTGAATATAAATGCCTAACACAAAATCTTTATTCTACCCTAGGTAGAAGATCTTGAATAGCTGGCAAAAGACCCTGACATATTGAAGATATTAATTAAGTTACATGTACAATATATTGTAATTAACATTTTGTGTAATGAAGATATTCAGTTACATGTACAAGATATTGAAGATTGATTGACCTTTTTGTTGATAAGGGAAACACTGGTTTAGCTGAACCTTAATCTCATAATGCTCTAGTTACTCTGGTTTTTGATGATGACAACACATTATTAATAACACATGTATTCTTATGTGTTACATGTTCTATTCTTTATTGTGGAAGATATCTTATTGAACATATGTTTGTGTTGATATTGATATTATGAATGCACATTCTCTGATCTTATATTTGTTACATCATTTATGAATGCAATACATATGTTTTTGAAGAGAAAACCACATGCACTTTGATGAACTTATATTGTGTGGCATAAATGCAAGTTTTAAGTCACCTTCATTATGAAGTAAGTCGATTAAAACTCATGACTATGCACAGATTTTCAAAAGCAGTGCTGTGTGTGATTTTGCATTGAAAAGTTTTTCAAACTGAGCCGAAGTGCCTAAGTCAACTACATGCGCAGTGGATTCGACTTAGTTAGTTATTTGATTTGAAATTCTCTTAATGCTAGTATACAATAACGACTATATTTCAAATGTCTGTTAAAACATTTATGATAGTCAACTGTATTAAATGCAAAATCAATTTGGTTTTTATTATTACTGCTAATTTGCTTAACTGTTATATTTGCCTGATAATAGTCGACTTCATTAGTAGCACAGTCGACTGTAGGAGCGTCTGATTTATAGAAAATTATAAATAGACATGACTTAGTTCATCACATAGGACTTTGGATATTCTGACATTTTTATTTTGATTTGCAGATTGTGATCTGTGAGAAAAAGGCTCCAAGAACTCATCAAGAAGACGGTGAAGATCTTTCTTGCAAGAGTGTCTTAAGGAGGAACTATATTTTGCTTACTGTTTGATCAGATTCTGCACAACTGGTGTATTTGTATTAATCAAGACAACTTTCAATCCATTGGAGAATTGTTATCCTGTTGTGATTACAGGAGGTTGACTCGTGGAGTCTGGACACTTTAAGGATTGTTCAAAGTGGGTTAAAGATTGCAGAAGAGGGGATATCTTGTTGTAGATCTTTGTGTTGCTGCCTATATTTTGGTTAGAGGGTTAAAGATGTGTTTTATATTTTTGACGTGGAAGTCTCTATAAAAGCCTTGTTGTAAAAACCTTGATCATTATAGTGCATTTGCTTCCGGATTGTGGAAAGACACTGGATGTAGGCATTGAGGCCAAACCAGTATAAAAATTTGTGTTTGATTATCTATCCTTACACTTTTACATTAAGTCGACTTAACGGTTTACGTCGTCAACTATACATTTTCGCTACACTTAGAATTTTCATTCCTTGCTATTCAAGAAACTTTGTAAAGGTTTTTACTTTGTGAAAAAAGATTTTGAAAAGACTCCGATTTTTAAACCTTATCAATTCAGCCCCCCTCTTGGTGTTGAAACTGAGTCATTGTTTACACCCTGGCAAGTGTACCAGATCGTATCAAGTAATAATAGAACAATAAGTCTAGATTTCATTTCCCAAGGGACTTTGTGGCCTAAATGTTCATGTGAATTGATCGCATATGACTTGAAAGAATAATAATTTGAGATTGTAATGCAAAGACAAAATTAAACATGCAAATGCAAAAGTTGAATCAATTGATAGATAAGAATATGGATGAATGAAGTTGTTGGGGTTTACAATTTCATCCTGATCCACTCTCCTATATCTACTATTCCTATTATATTCCACTTTACTATCAATGTTCATGCAACTTTCTAAATTACTCTAAACTCGATCCCTCGACAAAAAGAGCCTATTACAATAATTACTAGTTTGCTATTCCTAGTCTCCCTAGCAATTACTAATGCATTAATAACAGAAGCTTAAAGCAATTGACCATCCTACTCTTATCTCTAGACAATATTGCATAATCAAGAGAATTCTTCTCAGTTCTAGATTTCCCCGTACGTTCCCATATCGACAAAATCAAAGATCATGACACTGAATGAGTTAAACAATGCAAGCTTTAAAGTACAGAGAAGAAAACCCAAACTATTGATAATACAAGTATATGAATAAAATAGGAATTTCAATATAAGAGAGTTTCACAAAGATTACATTGTTCCCCAACAACAAAGGGTTTAGTTCACCATTGACATGGTGAAACTATATGGATTTAATGGAAAGAATGAAAGAATAAACCCTATAATTGGTGAATTGGAGCCTCAGCATCCAAAAGCCTCCTCCAAGGAGTGTAGAAGATGTTCTGTCGTCTTTCTCTGTCAAAAGATTACCCTAGAATAGTTCTGAGGGTCTCTTTATAAGCTATGAAAAATTACAAAATTTTGGCCCAAGCCCAACTATAGTGCTCAGCGCTGGATTTGACCGCTCAACGGTAGGTGCGGCACTCTACTGGATCGCTCAGCGTTGACGCCCAAGCCTCCTGCCGTATTGAATTAAAGTTCTCAGCACTCAACGGTGGGTTCTGGCGCTCAGCGGTGGCAACAGTTTTTCATTCACTCCTCAGTGTTAACGCTTAAGCGTTCTACTGTATTGAACTCCACAATGCTGACGCTCAACGCTGAAATTGGCGTTGAGCGGTGGGAGCGATTCCTCTTTTGCACCTTTCTTCATCCTTTCTTGGGTCCAATTCCTTCCTACTTCACTTTCCATCCTTCAATTCTCATTAAATCCTGTCAAAAAAAATGTAAAACCAAGCATAATATCTCTAAAACCAACTTTGACTCTCTTGTGAACTAACTTAATTGTTTTGTATGATTTTAAACTCATTCTAAGTCATAAAGGGTGTGTTTTAATATCAATTTAAAGTATAAAAATAACGGCTTTTAGACCGTTATCAGTCATCCTGTTTCCAACAATTGACACTAGAGTTGGTTTTCATAAAATATTTGAAAAACTAGTCGCCTTTGTTTTTCCTTGAATCAACTCTATCCTGGATAATGGCTTCTAGTTTTCAAACCTTTGTTGAAGGTGCATCTACAAACAGACCACCACTGTTTGCGGGTGAAAATTGTCCTTTTTGAAAAATTAGAATGCAAATCTTTTTTGAGTCCGTGGATAGAGGAATTTGGGATTCAACTTTGAATGGTCCTTTTGAGCCAACTCATAGTGTTGCTGGAAAAATTGTTATGAAAATTTTTTCTGAGTGGTCTTAAGAAGAGAACAAGAAAGCACAATATGATGTCAAAGCTAGAAATATCATTGCCTCTACACTAACTGTTGATGAATTTTTCAGGATATCTCAATGCAAATTTGCCAAGGAGATGTAAGATGTCTTGGAAGTCACTCATGAGGGCACTGATGAAGTCAAGAGAGAAAGGAAGAATTCTTTGATTCAAGAGTATGAACTTTTCATGTGAAGTCCAGAAAAGATTCACTCATATTGTAAATCACCTTATGGCTCTTGGAAAAGTCTTTGACAAGGAAGAGATTAATATCAAGATTTTGAAAAGTCTAAACAGAAGCTGGCAACCCAAAGTCACAACAATCTTTGAGTTCGAAGATCTGACTACCATGGACATGGCTACAATGTTTGGAAAATTGAGAGCATAAGCTAGAACTTGGAAATTTGAAGGACTAAGAAGATATTGAAGAGAAGAAGTCCACTGCACTGAAAGCAATGAGCAATAAAGCCTCAAAGCCAGAGTAAGAATCAGATGCTGAGATGGACAACAAAGAATTGATGACCATGGTGGAAAGGAAATTTATTCGACTTATGAAAAATAACAGTCAACTTACTAACCATGCAGGTCAAAACAAAGCTAAGAAAGCTTTCAGGTTAAGTGTTGTTCAATGCTATGAATGCGGGAAAGAGGGACATATCAAACCAGATTGTCCATACCTGAAGCCGAAGCATAAAGCCATCAGAAAGTTTCCTCAGGACAAGAATAGAAAGCAGAAAGGAGCTTATATATCCTAGGAAAATAGTTATTTCGAAACATCAAGTGATGAAGATGTTGATTGTGATGAGGAATAAAACATCTGTTATATGGCTAGAGCATCATTGGCTGACTACGACAATGACGCAGAGTTTGAACAAGAACCGATAGAAGTCAAATACAACCTACTGCTGGATGCCTTCAAAGAAATTCATGATGAAGCTATGCGACTCCAATACAAGGTTAATCGACTTAACTCTGTTAGAAAAGATTATGAACATAGGATCAATTATCTTGTCACTGATAATGAGAAACATAAAAAAGAGTTAGATGAAGCCTTATTGTCTGCTAAGAAGGTTAAAATTGAAACTGTTACAGTATAGAAAGAATGTGATAAATGCCCTGCTCATGTGAAACAAATAGATTACTTGACTAGCGCTCTAGCCAAATTTACACAGGGTAGAGAAAATCTGAATGTTGTATTAAAATCTACTGGTAGGGTAATTAATAGACAAGGCATTGGTTACAAAGCTAATTCTAATAGGTCCAATAAAAGAAAATTTTCATATTTAAGCAAACTTGTCAAACATGCTTGCTTTTATTGTAATAGTATTGGTCATACTGTTAGAAATTGTTATTATAGAAGAGTTGAAGTTCCTAAAGAATTATACGTGTGGATACCTAAGGAATATCTGGCTACAACTAACAATCAAGGACCCAAATTTAAATGGGTACCTGCAAGAAAAACCTGAACAGTTTTGCAGGATTTGAAACAGGTGCAGTGAGAACTCAAGGATGAATTAACATGGATATTTCAACCATCTTGAGTGTCTACAAATGGTAACATGCATTATCTTATTGCACCATGCATGAAAAGCTTGATTATTTGATATTTGATTGTTTGAAGTTTGTTTGATTGATTGTTTGAATGATTTGTGTGAAAATCAAATTTTTTGAAGTCTAGTCAACTTAATTATAGGCATAGTCGAATATGCGTCTCTGTTTGTCTGTATCTGTTTTAAAAACCTCACGTCTTACAGTAGTCAACTTTGATTTTATTCAAATCAACTGAATTTCTCTAGTTTGGATCTTACAAAATTTGAAAATTTAAAATGGACTTTTTAAGAGTAAACTTGTTCACACCTTTATATATATGGGTGCTTTGTATTTCTCTGATTCATACACCCTGTAAACAAAACCCTTATTCTAGTGAAAGAAGTCTCTACACTGTTGAAAATGCCTGCCTCTTCATCTCGTCCTGGAAAGCAATATGTGTTTGCAATACGGGAAGCAGATCCTTTTGGATGGTTTAGCGATAATGAGCAAATGACTGACTTCATATGCAAATGGGGTTTCAAAGAAGTAATACAACACACATGTATGAGCATTCTCTTATTCCGTAATGAAGGCTTTGCATTTCAAGAATGGTTGGATAAGGCTGGTTTGACAAAGTTTGTTGAGCTGCAAGGTGACTGTTATCCAAACCTGGTCAAAGTTTTCTATTCTAATATGAGAATAGATGGGATGTCTGAGATCAAGAGTAAAAGGTGTTGATATCACCATAAATTACTTCATCTGAAAATTTGTTGTAGGTCTTCAACAAAAAGGACAAATGGCTCATCAAGGGATTCCTGGATTCTACAAAAACGACATAAACAACAACTTGTTAAAGAATCCTGGTTTGACAGGAAAGTATGAATCTTTTAGCATCAAGAACTTGAGAATGAATGAGTGTCTATGTGCATATATGATCACCTGGATATTGCTTCCGAGCGAGGATGATCAATCATTGCTAAAAGGGGAAGACATATATTTGTTATATGCTTTGCAAACTGGTACTCCAACAAACTGGGCATATGTAATCCATGATCACATGTTGAAGTTTACAAAAATAAAAGGGCTTAGTCTTCCAGACGGGGTCTTCTTCAGCAAAGTGCTAAAGATGCAGAAGGTGGACCTAACAAATGAACAGGTTGTCTGCTGCAACAAGAAAAATGTGATGGAAACGTTGTTTCTGGACTCTACAGGTTTTAGAAAATTTAGAGAGGATTGGATCATAATTGATGATATTCTGTATACTGCACAAATGAATCCTATAAGCATTGATTCATCCATATACAAGTTTCATCCTCAAACCATATTTGAAAAATTTGTGGATGAAAGATTTAAGAGACTTGATGACAAGATTATCTTACTGCACAGGTCATTATCTGATCTGAATGGGAAGATGGATTATGCATTACGGATAAATGCCTTTGGAAATACCTCTGTAGATGACTCTCAAAGTCGAAAGAACGGTGCTGATAAAAGGATTGTAGAGTCTTCTGAATCAGAATAGAATTTTGTGTTTACAAGAGTGCTCTTGAGTCTTTTGTTTGTGTCTTTGTCTTTGTTCTTGTAGTTCTTTTGATAATGGCTTAGAATTGCCATAATGTTTGTTTTGTTCAGCTCAATCACTTGTAATATATCTTTGAACAAGTAATGAAGTTAGTCGTTTTTGGTTCAAATTCATTCAACTGAGTGATTGTTGAAGTTTATTATGCACATACTCACTGTTACATTAATTGTTTTGCATACTTACTTCTTATCTATTTAATTTCTTGCATTGCTATAATTCTAAACTGCTTGGTCTTCAAGAGACCGTGAAAGCTTTTATAGGAAACATTGCTTTGGAACTTACTGTTGGAATCACAACTGTCTGGAAAAGAAATGAAATCGACTCAACAAATGGTTTAATCGACTTATCACTTATAGGGGGTGATGAATTCCATTAATTGGAATTTGGTTATTAAGTTTCTTGATCATTTTATATCGGTTGTCTTCAATATATCTTTGTTCATATATGACTGGTTTACAATGAGATTATATTGTGAGATTGTGATAGTTGTATCTTTGCTTGGTTGAATTGCTTGCAATCATAACACTGATAGAATCTTGATACAAACTGATTGTATGCTCTGATACTTGTGTATCTACATTGTGCATTTAAATATGATTTTGTTGTATGCATAATGACAGGGGGAACATTACTTGTTTGCATAGATTTTTCACATGCCTACATTCTAGGGGGAGTTTATCTATTTCATGTGAATATCTGTTATAGGGGGAGCATCTTTGCATGTTTAATCTGTTTACATTGATTTACACATATGCATCTCTAGTATTTTAAGTTATCAGTATATCCATATGTGAAAGCAAACCTCTTTTGCTGATGCACAAAGGGGGAGAAATATGGTTAAAAGATTAATATGATTGAAAAGTTAGATTAATCCGCTTATTTTCTTGATATGTGATTGATTGCTTGAAATTGTTTTATTCAGAGTAAATGTACTGTGCTGAAATATGTTGATATTATCTTTTAATTGCTATGATACATTGAAAAAATAAGTTAATTTGCTCTGATACATTGAAAAGCTCATTTAATCACTTGTTCTTACTTATTGCTTATATTAGCTCTGATTCTAGTGATTAATTGAATGATTTTATGTGCTATTTGTGTACAAACATGGTTGCTTATTAATCATGGTTGTGCATCATCAAAAAAGGGGCGGATTGTTGCGATTGTTCATAAGGGAAGCACTGGTTTAGCTGAACCTTAATCTCATAGTGCTCTAGTTACTCTGGTATTTTATGATGACAACACATTATTAATAACACGTATTTTTATGTTTTACATGTTCTATTCTTTATTGTGGAACATATCTTATTAAACATGTTTGTGTTCATATTGATATATGAAAGCACATTATCAGATCTTATATCTGTTACATCATTTATGAATGCATTACATATATTTTTGAAGAGAAAACCACATGCACTGTGATGAACTTATATTGTGTGCATAACTGCAAGTTTTAATCGACTTTAAGTCGACTTTATTATGAAGTAAGTCGATTAAAACTCGTGACTATGCACAAATTTTCAAAAGCAGTGTTGTGTGTGATTTTGCATTGAAAAGTTTTTCAAACTGAGCTAAAGTGCCTAAGTCGACTACATGCGCAGTGGATCCGACTTAGTTAGTTATTTGATTTGAAATTTTGTTAATGCTTATGTACAGTAACAACTATATTTCAAATGTCTGTTAAAACATTTATGAAAGTCAATTTTATTAAATGCAAAATCAATTTGGTTATTATGACTGCAGCTAATTTGCTTAATTGTTATATATGTCTGATGACAGTCGACTTCATTAGTAGCACAGTCGACTACAATAGCGTCTGACTTATAGAAAACTATAAATAGACTTGACTTAGTTGATAACATAGGGCTTTGGATATTCTGCCATTTTCATTTAGATTTATAGATTGTGATCTCTGAGAAAAAGGCTCCAAGAACTCATCAAGAAGACGGTGGAGATCTTTCTTGCAATAGTGTCTTAAGGAGGAACTGTATTGCGCTTTTTGTTTGATCAGAGTTATTCACAACTAGTGTATTCGTATTGATCAAGACAACTTTCAATCCATTGGAGATTGTTCTCTTGTTGTGATTACAGGAGGTTGACTCGTGGAGAATGTGGGTTAAAGATTGGAGAAAAGGGTATATCTTGTTGCAAATCTTTATGTTGTTACCTATATTTTGGTTAGAGGGTTAGAGAGGTGTTTTATATTTTTAGCGTGGAGGTCTCTATATAAGCCTTGTTGTAAAAACCATGACCATTATAGTGTTGGAAAACATGTAGGCTTCTTTATAAACCAAGAGGGGGGGGGGGGTGAATTAGTGATGTTTCAAAAATATGTTCTTTTCGCAATCTTAAAAACAAAGTATAAAGCTTTTTAAACTTTCTTGAAATGCAAGCAATCAGAAAATGTATGCAGCGGAAAAAAGGTAGTAGACTACATTAGAAATAGAGTCGACTGGAATTAAAAGATAAAGGATAGAGAAAATCAAACACAGGTTTTTATATTGGTTCGGTCAACAATGCCTACATCCAATGTCCTTCCACCCAGAAGCAAATGCACTATAATGGTTGTGGTTTTTACAACAAGGAATTTATAGAAGACCTCCACGTCAAAAATATAAATCTCCTCTCTAACCCAAAACCAAAATATAGCTGCACAACAAAACCATAATTGCAGCAAGAATCCCCTCTTCTGCAATCTACAACACCACTTTGAACAATCCTCAAAGTGAATTATTCCCCTGTATCACAACAGGTACAATTCCAGTAGTCTTCACAGGATGTCAAGCCTTCAACACGATCAAACAGAGGCTCCTTTCTTGTGCAGGTAATGATCAACAAGTGTAAGCGCACAATGTCTCCTCAATGAATCTCGTTCAAGAAAGATCACCACCGTCTTCTTGGAGAATTCTTGGAGCTAAGAGATATCTGAAACAGAAATGAAATTTCTCAGTTCATCAAAAGTCTTTGAACAAACCTGTGTTCAGTCTATTTATAGATTTCTATTATACAGTCAGATTCTCAGTCGAATGTGCTACTAATTCAGTCAACTGTATTATAACAGTTATAACAGTTTAGTCAACATAGTAGCTCACGGTCAACAAATAACATAACACAATCAATATAGTTGACCAAGTCATCAATGATCAACTAACTTTTTAAAAATATAGTCGTTAGAGTGCAAGAGCATAACAAAAATCCAAATCAAACAACAGATATAGCCGAATATGTAAAACACATAGTCGACATCAACCATGTAAAACATTTTGAAATTCTTTTCTTCTCAAAAATACACATAGCACTGATCCTCAAAATCTGCACAAAAACTTTAGTATAGTCAAATCCATTTACAATGTAATCAACTGTACTAGAACTTTGTCACACAGTTAAAAGTTCATAAAAGTTCTTGTGTTTTTCAGCTTTGAAACATGTGTAGTAGAACATTTTAAATGATGCAAAGGACATAGCACATAAAGCATCTAAGCGCGTTCCAGATATATATCAACCAATCAACATAGGAACATGTAACACAGTTCACAAACATGTTCAACAGATATAACAGTTAATATGCATAAGAACATGTAATAACAACAAACAACATATGCATGTTATTAAGCAATGTGTTGTCATCATCAAAAACTAGATTGATATAGAAACTGTGTTGTCAACAATCTCCCCTTTTTTTGAAGATGCACAACCATGATTAATAACCAACCATGTTTGCACAGTCTAATTCAAAACAACAAAATATCAAGCAGAATAAGCAGAATATGAGATAGAATAAAAATGCATTTTTCCCTTTCATATTCTCCCCCTTTCATAAGGTTTTCATACAATATCTCCAATATCTCCCCCTTTGTGCATTAGCAAAAAAGGTACGCTCTAGATATTTATGCTGAAATATCAAACAAAGATGCATCAAAATAGAAATATGCAGTAGTCAATATGCAGTGATGCTCTCATTTGCACATTTAAATCACATGAAAATGATAACTCCCCCTGAAGTGCAGGCATGTGAAATACAAATGTGTAAAATGTGATACTCCCCTGTCATTATGCATGGATATTAAAATCAGATCAGATGCACAATGCAGTATAACTCAGAGTACACAAAGCAGTATACTACATATATGTATCAAAGATAGGATAGTCATGCAATGATACAATCAACAATCTCACAATATTATCTAAAATAAGATATATAAAGGTCAATTTATATCAGAGATATTAGCATATATTCAGAATAAGCAATCAATGAAAGAATAACCAAATTCCAGAATTGGAATTTATAACCTTGTTATAGAACGTCGATTGTTGTAATTCTCCAGTCGAATATATTGCTTTCCAAAGATGTTGAATTTCACTTGTAATTCTGAAAGCAATTTTCTTCCTGAAAAACTTTAAAAAATCATTTCCAGATCAAGCATTTTAGTTAAGCAAGAAATATAATCAATAGTAACAAAACTCAGAATGTAAAGATGTAAAATTGTTCAAGCATATTCGACTTCACACGAAACATAGTCGAATCAATCAATCAATATATCAGATATTAAACAATCAGATTAAAGCAATTGAATTGATTCTAAAAACTAATTTCATTCCTTGAGAAAAGATGTTACATGATAGGACCAAATAATGGAAAACAAAAGGACAAAAGATGGCATTATAAGTCATACAAAAAAGAAAACCAAAAGATAGCCTATGACTCTAGACAAAACAGGGTAAACAGAACTTTATTCTGATTCAGAGGATTCTTCAATATTTTTGTCTACACTGTTTATGCCATTGTCGATGTCACCAATTGATGATTCTTCAAAGGCTTTTATGTGTAATGCATAGTCGATCTTTCTATGAAGCTCAGAAAGAGACTTTTGCATCATAATCAGTTTGCTTTCCAGTTTGTCAAATCTCCTATCCACGTATCCTTCAAAAGTGCTCAGAGGATGAAACTTGTATCTGAAAGGATCAACATTCATAGGATCCATTTCATTTGTAAATGGGTATCATCAACCATAGTCCATTAATCTTTAAGTTTGATGATTCCAACTAAGCTTAAGAATAATTTTTCCATAACATTGCTCTTGTTGCTCAAAATGATGCTTTCATACATGAGATCCACCTTTTGTATTTTAAGTACTTTGTTGATGAATACACCATACGACAGACTTAATCCTTTGCCTTTAGAGAATTTCATCATATGATCACGAATAACAAAGGCCCAATTTATTTGAGTTCCTGACATTAAGGCTGATATCAGGTGTATATCTTCATCATTTAGCACCGATTCATCATCTTCTCATGGGAGCAGTATCCAAGTAATCACGTAAGCATAAAGACATTAATCCATTTGGACATTTCTGATATAAAAATTTTCATACTTGCTGGCTAAGGCAGGATTTCTTAGAAAGCAATTATATAAGTCTTTGTAGTCGAAACCAGCCATCCCATGATGTGATAATGTTCCTTCTTGTTTCAGACCAACAATGTTTTCCCAGGTGAATCAGTAGATGGTAATATCAACACCCTTTACTTTTGATACTAACAGGTTTCCCTCTCTCCTGAGATTGCAGTAAAATACCTTGACTAAATTCGGGCAACAGTCACCTTGCATTTCAACAAAATTTGCTAGGTTATCTTTGAGAAGCCACTCTTGAAACTTGAATCCTTCATTTTTGTAAAATGCAATGTTTATGCACTTATGATGCATAACTTCCTTGTAACCCCACTTGCAAATGTAATCAGTTCGTGTGTCATCCTTGTTGAGCCATCCAAAAGGATCAACTTCTCTTCTTGCTACCATAGGTCTCTTTTCAGATCTTGATGATGAAGCAGCCATTTTCACCGAATGATAAATAGATTTCTCTTGAATCAGAATAAGGGTTTTGTTTATCACAGTGTTTGTTTATCATAAATAGATTACATAATTCTTTTATTAATATTTAATTTTGCTATTTATTTTGACAGATATATGGCTGATCATCCATATTCTTCAGGGGATGAGGCTCCCCCTACCAGATCCACTAGAGGACCCACCAAGATGAAACAACTTTTGATTAGAAAGAATAGTGGTGAAAGAACTCCAGTGAATGTGAACGTGATCACGGGTGTGGCAACTGGCCCCTATGTAGATGACTTTCGGTCATACCTTGAAGTAGTGGCACGTGATAGGATTAATATTCTCACTCCATCTTTTGATCATGTGTCCGAGGTTGATCGGAACATTATATGGAACGATATATTCGTAAGTTAGTTAATATCATTTGAATTAAAATTTGTTTATATTGATAATTTTGTACCGATACAACTTTATTATGTTTATTTCAATTGACATTTGACATTCCAAATGTCGCAACACTTAGAAATAAGTGTTTGTCAACTGTTGCTNAAAACTTCANAAACTTTAAAAGTAAGTTGACATCAAGATATATCTTTGGACACCTTAAACATAAGTCTCCATGTAGTTCATATAAGTCCATTGATCAAGAGACTTGGCGGCTTTTTAAAGAGAGTCGGATGTCAGAGGAATGACAGGTTAGTATAGTTGATATTATTCAACTCCTCATTAACAAATATATATCATATGAACTAATTAATTAATGTGTATGTGACAGGCAATTAGAAGCAAAGCACAAGGAGCAAGTGCTCATAACAAAAACCCCCACCTATTATCTCGTGGTGGGTATAGGAAGCTTGAGGAGAAAATCCTCAAGCAAAAGGCAGATGCTAGACCACCATCTCAGGGTGGTAGCCCCCCTTAGCCTCCTTTTCCACCTTCTAGAAATGAAAAATGGAAGTTGGCTCGTATGAGACCATCGGGCACCTACTCTTCCGGCAGTGCACGGGAAACTTCTGAAAGAATTGTAAGTTATGACTGTTCCTAAAATAATAATAATTGTAATTAAACATACTATATTGAACTTTTTAAAGAATAATGGTGTTTTATAATGTTACAGGACTCCTTGGTTAAGCAAAGCTCCCAAAGGTCAATTCACTCTAGAGGGTCGCCAGGATATTCTTACTGCTGCGATTGGACGACCTGAGCACCTTGGACGTGTACGTGCTGCTGGTCCTGGAGTAGGAATGAAAGATTATTTTGGGAGCTCTTGTCGTCAGCCTTCATATGCATACAACGAAGCACAAAGAGAAAGGATGACACAAGAGATCACAAAAAAGGTCTGAGCGGACCTTACGAACCAGATCACAAACAAGGTTAGATCAAAGCTCAGGGCTGAATTCAACTCCATGTTCCAACAGCAGTTTGAGAACTATGGCATGCGCCCGGTGCCATCTCCTGTACAAGAACAGGAACATGTTGTGCCTTCCACAGGTAAACTTCATAAACATTTATGTGAAATTATTTATATCTTTTGTGTAATCTAAATTTACTCTAACAGGAAGAAGCAGGAAAGGAAGTTGTTCCGCACCATCTGTCCCAGGGAATGACATGGACGATGCTAGTCCATATCTACTATACATTTTAGACGATACCGAGACGATCCTAGTAGCTCATGGAACACTGTTTAGGTCAGCAACTGTTGTTCATGGTATGCAACTATTAGAGGATGAGGTGAAGGTATCAGTGGACGAAATGATCATACCAGATGCCTCAGTTCCTCTGGCCACTGAAGAGATTTTCATTGTGGAACAAGCATTGAAGTCCTTTATCACTTGGCCTAAACATTTGGTTGGTTCAGTTTCGGACCCTTCGGTATGAAATTCTTCTTTACACTTCTCAATTTTAAAGGTTATTGATGTCAAAACTTATCTTATTTTTTCATGTAACAACAGACGCAAGTACAGGAGAAGATTCCTCTATCTGAGGATGATCCTCTTACTTCATTGCATCTACTTGCTGACATCCTTGAAGATAAGCCTTTGGAGGTTGAGTATGATGCTAATGTATTTGGGATAGGCTCTGAGGTCCCAATATACCTTCATAGCCAAGATGTCAGTGTGCTTGTGTCGGGAACACAAGAGTTGAATATTTCAATTATTCAGCTATGGATGATGTAAGTCTATGAGCAATTATTTATATATAAAATTGATTTATATATCAAGTATACTTATATCAAAGTTAATTTTTGATTTCAGGTATATGTCTGGGGTCAGTAACAAGTTGGGGCGTTATGATGATTATGGATTCATTGATCCCCAATCAATTCATGAATCAAATGATTTTGATCAGATCAACACAAATCTGATAAAAAGTTTTGGCCGCGGCAAGAAAATATACTTTTTGCCTTATATATCCAGGTAAGTGAACTTTGTTAACAAAATAAAGTTCCATATATGATTTTAATATATAATAGTTAAGTTATTATGAATTTGAGGCGCCATTGGCAGCTTCTTGTTATGTCTATGCAAGAGAACTATGCTTTGTGGTTCTGCTCATTGCACAGGCCTCCTCCCACACATCTCAGACAAGCAATTGATTGGTAAGAACGTCAATGTTTGGACTTTCTTTGTTATATAAATGAATGCTAAAACCTTTTTTTATATATAGTTCTATTCCAGCAAGTATGATAATGGTTGGGAGATCAATTGCTAACAGTAGAAAGATTGTTTGGATTTCTCTCAAGGTTTAACATATGCTAAAGCCATACTTTCTTATAGTTGTTTTATTTTAATGTTATTCACTATCTATTTACAACTGTGATGATATATTGTAGTGTAACAGACAAAATGGGTCATATGAGTGCAGATACTATGTAATGTATTGGATAGCCCAAATTGTTCGTTCTCACATCACAAGAGGCTGGGAAACGGTAATATTTAACTTTAACAAATTTTGATTTTTTTCTCAAATTTAGAATTCATATACACTAATTAATATGAATTCTTGTGCAGAAATTCAAGACTACTACACCAGTTCCTGAGAAGCCACTATTATTCATGAGGAATGCTGCTGCAAAGTATATAGTTAGATTATACAATAGATCTTAGTTACTAGATTTCAACATTACATTTGATTAGATTGTACTTTATTAGACTCTGTACTTTATTTGATGTTAAAATACATTTCAACATGTATTTGTTCTGTTGAAAATGAATTTGAACGTGTATTTGATATGCAGGTCTGTTTTTGTGGTAGTGGATATCATAAAAACAGACCTGCTATTTTAAAAAACTGCAGGGGAATATGCCGCGGTTGTTACCACAACCGCGGTATAAAGTGTTTGTTTTTATTTTTATTTTTTTTAAAGACCTTTGGCCGCGGTTAGTGCCAGAACTGCGGTCTATTATTAGGTTTTTTACCGCGGTTCCAACCGTGACCTATACTGGATATATATTTTTTTTTTAAAAAAAAGGGGTTTGGGCCGCGGTTCCTACTACAACCGCGGTATATTCCCCAATCATTTTACCACGGTTGTAACCGCGACCTAAAGTCTCTAACTTACTACCGCGGCTGAATATGCCGCGGTTCATAAACCGCGACGTATAGTGAAAAATAACCACGGTATATTCCCTTCGTTGCACTAGTGAGTCATTCTCTAGTGGCAGCCGATGATGATGATGACATAAGAAGGTATGTCAATATCTGCATTTGAAAAAACCAAGAGTTTAAAAACTGGTAAGGTTTAGAATCAAGGATTACAAGTTCAACTAGAGCGAGTCTAGAGTAGAAGTGAGTATTTAGCCTATAATCTTAGCCATCCTTTTGATAAATATTCATTCTAGAAAAAAGTGTCACAAAACAGGATCACAAATCAACACTCATTATGGTAAGGTTAATACTACCACCATCATTTATTTCTTGCTGGTGAAAAAACAAGAATGGATGTATGCAGTTTAGTCCATTTTCATAGCAGCTAAGTGATTTTTATTTGGTTATCATTGAGCATGTTTGGATACTATCTCAAAAAACTGAAAATTTGAATTGTGTAGAAATCCATTCAAAGGACTTAACGCACATTGATAACGCTTGATTGCAGTTTCTATTTTTCTGTCTTTTCTGATTTACACAGTTTTGTTAACCTATGTTCTTGTTGCTCTCGGTATAAATAAGCTTTCATCCAAAACTTGTGTATCATATTCTTTCAGATAATAAAAATTCTTTTCAAGTTTCTATTCTTTCTTATTTCTTGTTTACCGTCTTTATGTTTTGTCATTGTTCTTGTATCTTACAAAACCATAATAGACCAGATCAATGCTTGAATAGAGTGAAAACCCAAAGAGTTGTTGCAACATGCAGTTATAGGATTCAAGATGAACTCGTAACAACAAAAATGGTAACAGTAATCATCATAGGCTGGAAACCATAAATAAACAAAGATTCAAGTTTTACTCTCAATTATATTGAAGATAAAAATCTAAGAAAACAATTCTTCATCATTGAATTCCAGAAGAAGTTTAACCTTTATCATTTCACACTATGCAAATGTGGAAACAGAAGCATTTTGGGCAGCAAACAAGTTCCATGCATTTCAAAAACTTGTGTTCAATCTTGACATTGCAGCACGTGATGATGAGCATAGTGGCCACTAACATGATGAACACTTAAATTACAACATGGTTTAACCCCTCGCACACTTCCACTTGAATCGTAATTCCCAAACGCCAAATCACACTCACACTCACTACACCCATCTTTTTGCAAGTATGAGTAAGAATTTTCAATCACTTCCCTTAAACTAAAAAACCCTATGATTTTAGGGATCTCACTACTGCACAAAATCTCATCAACTAGGGGGTTTCGAATGAATTTAATCAACAAACAGCGGCTCTTGCAACGCGTCGACGAGAGGATGCGAGAGAGGTTACGGTGTTTGTGGAGTTTATCTATTAGGGATAAGAGGGAGGAGAGGATGCGAGAGAGGTTGCAGAGGTTAGGGTCGGAGGAGAAGACGACGTAAGACTTGGCTTCGAGGTGGTGGACCGTGTCAATGGCGGTACTGGAATCTGTTGGGAAGAGGAAGAAGAAAGGAGTGATGTTCCTGTAAAGGGCTTTGGAAGTTTCAGAGCTTCAATTTTGCCACCTCATGATTTTTAATTTAAATGAAATTTTCACTTAATTAAACAGTGCACATCAGCATTAACACATCAACATTGGTTTAACGCCGTCTGAGAACATTTAACGGAGAGGGTAAAATGTGTGCATTTTTACAAAAATTATGACCCAATTGAGACAGTTCAAAACTTGAGGACCAAACTGAGATTTTCACACAAATATGAGGACCAAGGGAGGAATTAAGCCTTTTTATATATAAATATTTAATATAATATATTTTTAATAAATTTGGTTGACCGATGTGGCTAGAAATGTAACATCCCATTTTTAATACCAAAATACTACTAAAATAAGATATTACATATATGAAAATTGAACCTTTATAAGAAAACAAACCTATGAAGGACAAGATCTACACTTGTAGAATCATATGACTTTTCAACTATTTCACCCTCACCTCTCACTAGAGCAACTGAAAAGACTGTCATCCTAAGCTCACACCATTGAGGTGATCATCACAAAGAGAAAACAACAAACAACAGACAACACAAAAGCAAGGGTAAGCTAGTGGTAAAATAGTTCATCATAATACAATACACATTCCATTATACATTATATTACACACATAATAAACATATATCATAACCCTATCACATCATTTGACTTGACTCATCCGGATATAGTATGAATGTCGAGCTATGGTGGTTCCTGTACTTGTGGTGGCTTCTACTGCTCTGCAAAGCCCTTGTAATTATATATATATATATAGACACACACGCACACACACACATATATTTCACATAAACATGGCATACTATCACATGAAACCTCTGATATACATTAAACAACAAGAAACACCATTACAAGTCATTAGAAGTCACATAATTACACAATTTCTTCATGGCATCTTGATACTCACATTTAGGTAAGGAAAACAACTTTGAAACCCTCACTAACAACTTCGGAAGGGTCCAAACCCCGCAAAATGACCTAAAGACAGTGCTCCCAAACCTTTACCATTCGCTGAGCGAATAAAACTGAAAGTGCTCCCAGACCTCGACCATTCGCTGAGCAAATCCACTCGCTGAGTGAAAGCCCTCAGACAAATGACCTACCTCTACCACCATTCAATAAGCGAATGGATTCGCTCAACGAGTCTACATAATTTGCAGAAACAAAATCTGTAGAATTACGCGACCTACACCAAGTTTACCAATTCCAAATATTTTTCCCAACTTCTAACCTTCCTAGATTGTGGTATATACCTAATTATACTTAACCAAGGTTGTTTAAACACTTCTAACCTAAATCTAAACAAGGAAACTCAAAATCTCACCAAAATACTCTCAAAAACTCAACTTAGGGATCCAAATTGAATTCTACAACTTTTGGTGCAATTCCAAGCAACTTAGGGACTCTAATAAGTTCTAAATGACTTACCAAGACTCTCCAAACTGCCCAATTGCACATAGAACTCCAAACTCAAAATTTCACTAGTCCACTTCCTATAATTGAGTCCTAAAACAAGTAAAACTCTTCCTCCTTACCATCATACTCTTCTAACTCAAATTCCTAACATCTCCAAGTACTTATCAGATCCAAACTAGCTCAGAAACAACCCTAACTTCACCAAAATTGTTCCACCACCCTTTTTCCCCATTTCACTACTTTAAGCTTCCATTTTATACTAGACAACCACTAACAATGAATTCTCTTCTATTATAACAGTCTAATAACACAATTAACTTCATCAATATCAAATTACAGCTTCACAAACATACACAAAACAGATTTTACAATCATCTAAACTACTCATCATCATAAAAGCCAAAACAAATTTTACAATTTCTACAAAATAGATCAAAACAAAACTACTGATCAAAACAGATTCTACAAAACAGATCAAAAGCACAACTCAAAGAAACCCCGACAGTTTGCTTGTACCGTGAGGAAATTCTAGAAACGCATACAAATCACCAATTGGTGATTGAAAAGAACCTTTAGAACCTAATTTGAGTTGGAAATTGAAAAAAAGGAACTCTTAATCCATGCAAACAGAATCATTTCACAGGATCAAGACCCCTAGACACTAGAGAAGAGGGTTAACCGCTTAACCGCTCGATTCACCCAATTGATCGGTCAGATTTGTAGCCCTTGATGCAATGGTCGTCTGGGTACCTCCTGATCGTCAAACAGAGGCTCCAAACGTGAGAAGAGTTAGAGAGATGTGAGAAAGGTAAAAGAACCTTGTTTTAAAGAGATAAAAAGTATTTAGATAATGAGATGAGCTTTAGAAATTTCTATTTATATTATACGATTATTTTAAAATAAAATACTCTATCTCATTATTTTAATACACCTATCTACTCTAATATTCTATTTTCTAGGTTTCTACATAAAAAATTAACCAAAAAAAATAGAACTTTTATATTAACTAAGCATGCATACTTGGGACTAATTTTATGTGACATTCTCATTAAAATTTTAATCCATGAAACCAATATAGTGCAACTTATCTAATTTCGATGTTTGCCATGTAGAAATGAGGAAATAAGAATAAAAAATTAGAAAAACAAAATGATTCCGTTGCCGGGACTTGAACCCGGGTCTCTCGGGTGAGAGCCGAGTATCCTAACCAACTAGACTACAACGGAGCTATGCTTTTATCTAAGTTATCTTAATGTATGTTTTGAAATCTACAGTTCGACACTGCCTAAATTATTCTGCTATTGGCTCCATAATAGTTGAAGTTAAAACTATTTTTACCTGTCATTAAGATTTTTGTCTATATTTGCAGGAACTTGGTTTTTGATGGGTGATGTCGTCTTCATTTGATCATGTTGTCGGAAATTGTTTGAATTTGTTCATTATTGTGACTATGGTGGGCCCAATCTATTATCCCTTTTCTATTTTGTTTGAGACAAAGCATAAATCTTTCATAAGTGGGAACTTTGGGTCATTGCCTTTCATCTGATTTAAAGTTGTAGGGTTTTATTGTTTTTCTGCTCATAAAGTCACCATATCTTAATCCACACCAACTCACAGGATCAATGTGGCTTTATCACACACTTGGATGTGTCGGAGAGAATATTCACTTATAGAGGAATATCTCATACATATGATTATTTACTATCGATTTAATTATAAAATGTATTTACAGTGTGAAAAAATATTATATATTTTCATCGTCAATTTCTGTTCAATTTAAAAAGTTGAGTTTTGTAGCAACAACTTTAAATAATTTCTAATTATAATTGATGAGATACATATTTTTTTTTTGCTATGGTTTATGTCTATAATTGAATTTATTTATTTGCGAGCAAATAATTTATTTAGTCTCTGTGTTTTCTTTCTACAGTGTCATTTTGAGGATGTGAATAGGGACACGTATATGTGTGGGAGAAAATTTTTTAACAAGAAATTTATCAAAAGTATATGAATTCTCGAGTGTTATCTGTTGACCTAGATGGTTTTAAAACTAATGAACATATCAAAGAGCTCGAGATTTAACATGCTACATGTAAACCCACGTATACCTGGAAAACACATCAACAAACGAAATGTAATAACGATCTCCATTAACAGAACAAATATGATAATATGAAAATCAATTCAAGAGGAGTATTATAGCATGTGTTCGAAGTAGGAAAAGGTAACTGGCGTAACTTTAATAACGCACAGGAATTACAAAATGAAGAACTAGATTCAGGTTTATATGAAATATTGTATGTATGTAAGACACGTTTAACTACTGGTAAATGGCAAGCCTAGCATGCCATAAATCCAAAACAGGAGATGTAGAAGAAATAGTATTGACCGAAGGAGAAGCATGCTGAAGATATGGATGAAAGATGATCACTGATGTCAGTTTGGTTAGAAGTAACCTTAGAGTTTTTTTGAGAGGACGAAGATTGCTGATGAATTTCTTGCATTAAGAAAACGATTTCCTCTTCCAGAAGCAGCTTGTCGTGAATGTCTTCCACGATCAGAGTTGTTGCTGCGATTGTATTAATTCCAAGAAGACGTAGAATTATAATTGAGTTGAATGGTAGAATCAACGTGAATATACTTTTCCAAGACGGTACCCAAGGAGAAGATTGAGAATGCAGATGCAATAACATCTCAAATCTCACAATCAATAGATTCAATAAATATTTGCATTCTAACCTTCTAAAATGCATAATTTTCACCTGTGAATAAAGGTGGTCTATTGATAGAGGTACCCTCTGCAAAGGTTTGATATGATCCTGCCATTTGAATGACTATCAAAGCGAGCTCTGATACCAATTGTTAGAATCGCTGCAACGGAATTATTAGCGTGGAATAACAAACCAAGAGGGGGTGAATTGGTTATATTACTTTTTCGTGCCTTTTAGTATTTTTCTCAAATTCACTTACTAAGCAGATAATTAAACTGAAATAAATAGAGTAAGGAAGAGAGAAAAGTTGCACAAATGATTATATCCTGGTTCAGATCACAAGGATCCTATACGTCCAGTCGCTTATCTCAAAAACAAGATAAACCTTTTTCATTAAACACAAAACAATTACAATTAATAGTCACGCAGAAAATTAACTTGTAAGTGTTTAGAATACCACCTCTCTTGAAACAACAAGAGATGAACTTACACCTCTTTTGAGTCTTCACAAAGGATGACCACCTTCTTCGAATACTTCACGAAGGATGATCATCTTCCAAGCACCTCCTCAGATGCACCAAGAATGAACAAGCTATTCTTCTGTCAACGCAGTAGCACTTCACAGCTTTGCAGACAAGAGTTTCTTTAGCTTGAGCAATAACACACTGTTCACAATGATTTCAGATGTTTAAAGCATAAGGGAAGAGTTGCTCTTGGTAGAAACAATGAGCCAATATATAGACTCAATCAAGTTCTCTTCCATTTTTTTCGAAACTGACCATTTTAACGCATTTAATTGATTAATACTAGTGTTAATCGATTAAAATGAGTACAACGATTAGTTTTTCAAATCAGAAACCTCTAACGGCTAGTATTAATCGATTATTCTTAGTTTTAATCGATTAACTAATCGATTAAAGCAGGAATTAATCAATTATTCCAGAACCATTTGGGTTTGCTGAGCCAGCCTCGTTTTAATCGATTAAACCAAGTTTTAATCGATTACAACAGCTTGTTTTTTATTCTAAACAGAGATTAATTACATATAGAGTACAGAAATCAAATCCTATTACATCTTTACTCAACAATACTTCAAATATGATTATTACAAAAGTTTTTCAATGGTAATGGATCTTCAAATAGTCTTCTTGGATCTTGTATTGTGCAAATCTGTACATCATCAAAACTCCATCTTTAATTTTTTGCTAACAGAAGATATAACCCAATATATATATATATATATATATATAAGCGAGGTTAACTCAACCCCACAAAATCGGTTTGTAAAGTAAAGTTTACACTGAGTTTAAATCTAACTCAACCTCACAATACCGGCTTGTAAAATGAAATTTACACCTCACTTATATATTATAATTTGACCTTATCTCTAGTCGATATAGAATAACAGATTCTATTATTGAACAACATAACGAATATGTGTAACAGTTTGCTATTTAGACATTTTCTTGCTGTGGATATTAACTTAATAATTTATTATTTTTATATATAAAATTACTGTATACAATTTTGAGATTAAATATTTTATTAAAATTCAAATATATCCCTTTAATGTTTAAGTCTACTTTTCTTATATTTTTTTCATAAGATCATTACTAATACAATCACATCCCTATATTACATTAATAAGTTTGTTAATCACATGAGAGAGATAAAATAAGTATTATTAAGAAGAAAATCTTTTTACTAATATAATATTGATGATTCAATTTGTATGTTTCACATGTCCTCATATGCAGGGCTTGCAAAATGAGACTGAACGAAGATAGGTAAACAAAATAAAGTTGAGAAAATATTGATAGATAGTTGTGCAAGAATGGTGTGATATTTGAGTCCAAAAAAAGAGGTATGTAAGAAACAATAGTTGTATTAAATGGAAGATAAGAAAATAGATGACTAAGTTGTTATGACAGTATGTAAGGAGTGAAGATGGTGATGATTTGGGTTGAGTAGGTGTCTGCAAGTAGGGCAAGAAGAGTGAGAGAGGAGCCACTTGTCAATGCAAAGAACATGGAAAAAGTGGTTGCAGTTTGGGAGGAACCTTATAGGGTCTCCATCACAGAACTCAGCCAAGCAAATGACGCAGGTAGAAGGTGAAGATGGAGAGGGAGAGTTTGTGAAGGTTGAGGTTGGCAAAGCCACCATTTCCTTCTTCTTCAGACCACAATTCAGCCTGCGAGAAGCCATCCATTGGAGAGGTTGTGTCAGAACACGAGAAGCACATTGGAATACACATTGCAGCATCGTGTTGAGGCCAAGAGCACACACCAAGGCACATAGAATGGCTGCCACAAGGACCATCCAATCAAACCCACCAACTTGGTCATCGCATGGTGTGCTTCTCATGGGGCCAAAGGAGGAAGGCGTAGGAGACTCAGAGTTAGATTCAGCCATGGTGATGAACTGATGAGGAAATCTCACTGTAATAAAGAAACTGAGAAACAAGGAGTGATCGACACATAAGCATAAAATAACCTAATTCGTGTGTCTTTTTACCAAGTGGATTTATATCTAATTTAACATCATAGAATCATATCTATTGGTTAGTTTTCAAGTGATTATTGAAGTTTCACATCAAGTATGATATGAAAAGCTAAGGAACAAAGCACTATAAAAATAAAGGGTTGTTTTATGAATTATTTTTACAACTCATTGAACCTATTGAGTATAGAGACTTGGTTAGTTGTCTGTCGTTCAAAAGTATTCAATTTTTGTCACGAAAATTGTTCGGGAAGATTACAGTTTTATCAACAAAAAAAAAATTGTAAGAGAAATAAAATTTTCAATTTTTCTCGAAAAAAATATATATTGAGTATTGATGGACTAGACATTGAGATGACGAATCACATTAAATTTATTGTATTTTTAAATTTGTTATTATTTGGGTGTGCTTCCTTTAAAAAAAATTATTTTTTATTGTGTAATTCTTCACATATTTATATATTATAATTTTTATCTTTATTCTTAATCGGTATAAAAATTATAACCTACTTTTTTAGAAAAAAGTTAGTATTAATAAATTATGAACCATTCTTACACTACTGCAAAAACGCTGATTAACATCATCCTATAAATGTCGGTTATAGGTAAGTCTAACGTATATTGATGACTGGCCATTTCCGTAAATAAGTTGACAATATAGGCGTCCATTAGGTAGATATCTGACGTCTATACAATTTTCGACGTCGGCCCTTCCAAGCTGACGTCTATATTTTCTGACGGTTAGGTGAAAAGTCATTTCCTTCAACATTTTAGACGTCTGTTACTTGGGGGCCCCAACGTCTATATGGCGGAAATTAATGTTGCTTACCAACCTGTCAGACATATAGACGTCGGGCTGCTGCTAACTGACGCCTATAAGTCTTCCAAGCAGGTGAATAGTCATTATTTTCAGCCTTATAAACGTTGGATCCCGCCACATTGACGGGGCACCGACGTCTATATGGCGGACATTAATGCTACTCACCAACCTGTCAGACATATAGACATCAGGAACCGACGTCTATAATCCTACCAGTATGTGAAAATTCATTCGTTTTCGCCCACAAAACGTCTCATGCCTCAAAGCTGACGCCTATATAGTACAAAAATATTAATTTTTAAATCGAAAGGACGTCATATTAGTCCGGCGTCCGACGTATTTTCTATTTTAGACGTCAGCTTTGTGTACAACACACGTTTAATTTCTTGTTAAATAACACTGCGAACCAGCGGTTTGCGAACCAACAATTTCATCGTCTTGCGTTTTTTCTCCGCTGCTCTGCATTTCCAAGTAAGTTTCCTCTCATTTTAACTATTCAAAGTTGATATTACCCCCCGATTAAAGTAATCTTTGATGTATTATCTCATTTGAACCGATTAAAATGAGTTTTTGTTGTGTTTTGGTGCGATTTTTTTGTTGTGTCTTTGTGTAGCGTAGTGCACCTTCTCCCTTTGCTAGTTTCCTCGTAAGGAAAACTTGCATTTTTTTGGATTTCTCACGGCATTTCAATCCAAGGACGAATTTGGGTTGTTGCCTATGTCAATTCCGACCGTCAACGAAAAAGTTTACGGTGTATTCTCACGGTATTCTTTTTCAGTGACGGTCGGAATGGACCTAGGCAACGATCCAAGTTTGTCTTTGGGTTTGAAATACCATGAGAAGTCCAAAAGATGCAACTTTTTCTTACGAAGAAACTAACAAAGGAAGGAGGTGCTACTACGCTATCCCAAGACACGACAAAAAACCGCATCAAAACACAACATTCACTTCATAGACGTCGTTTAATGCACAAACCGACGTCTACAATGTCCCAAAGACATCGATTAATGCAAGGTTTGACAGCTTTATAGACGTCCCAAGTGTTACAAACCGACATCTAAATTAAGATTAGACATCGATGTCTTTGTGGACGTCGGACTTCTTACTAAACAGACATCTAGATTGACGTCGGCCCTGCAAAAAACCGACATCTCATTAACGTCATCCGTATAGATGTCGGTTCTGGTGGTGACGTTAAAAGTCCAAAATAACTGACGTCTAAAGTCCTTTCTGCACTAGTGTTACAAGAAATTATAAAGAGAGAATAGTTTGACATGCTCATATGTGTGATTTCCAATTTTTCATGTTGAACTTTTAGAGAGAGGTTAGTCTTAATCATTATTTTTTTTTAAATAACTTCGTTGATACATGTGTAGTTGAGTCTGGCTTTACCAAGATTATGTTGGTTGAATATGAATGAGTTGTTAGTTACAATAATAATGTGGAAGTTGCCCACAACAAGTATGATGTACAAGGCGAGGATTAATGCTAGGGAAATATTGTCATCGTTAATAAGTTTGTGCATATCACTAGTAGCGAAAGCAATTCAATCATATATGCTCCTAGTATGTCAAATGTTTGTTTCAGTGCATGTAAGACTTTTGATGAAGTGAGATAGGTTGGTTCTTAAATAGGTATTGGCCGGAGTTTAATAGAGAGTAATATGAAGATGACAATAATAAGAAAATACTATTAAAATTAAATAGTTATTTTTAGAGTTGTCACCATAACTCAATAGATCTTTTAGGTGTACGAAGGATGTGTCATATGGAAGGTTTGAATTTTGGTTTATAAGAAGGATTTTCAATTTTGACCACAAAAAATTATATGGGAAGAATTTATATTGTCCAAAAAAGATTATACGAAGGTTTGTAATTTTTGGTAAAAAAAATTTCAGATTGAGTATTAATTTGTTAAATATTGTTGGATGAAGACCTTGAGGTATTAAACTTAAATTTTAAATTTCTTCTATGTTTTTATTTAAATTTATGTTCTTATTTATTAGTGTACTTTTTTATGAAGAGAATATTTTTCTATTTATATATTATAATTATTATTTTTATTCTTAATCGATATAGAACTTATAACTAACTTAAAAAAAAACGTTACTATTAATGAAGAAACCATTCTTACAAAAAAAAATTATAAAATCTCTTACGAATTTAGATTCTCTACTTGAGTTTTCAATATGTCGCTCTGTTCAGTCTTCAAAATATAGTAATATTAGCAAAATTAATGTTTAAAAACTAAACAGATTACCAACACACAAAAAACATACTAAATTCTATTTATTATTAACCTTGAAAATATTAAATTTATGAATTTTAGTTTTTATATATTACTTATATTGAAACTTAAAATCACACTTTAACTTTTACGTAATAGCTAAAAGAAAATGATGGCATAAGTTGATGCGGTCTTGGCATATATGGACACATAATATGCTTACTTGATAATCCACTCCTCTCTTTCCTTTTCTATATGCGTTTCAAAGCAACTCATCTTCATTTTGATTCTTCTTCAATCTTATCAAATCATTTTAGTTTTAAGATACTTGTGCCACTCTTTAACTTAAAAAAGCTTAAGTGATTTCAGTACCTAAACTTCCTCAGAATACCACATCTTTCAAATATCTATAAGATGAGTGAAAAATATTATCATAATTATATTGGTACATAGTTATATGATTACTCACTTCTAAATTTTTATATATAATATAAATTCTAAAACTTTTACCGATTTAAGTGTAAAAGGGTCTTTTATAAAAAGATATTTCTTGGTTTATCTTTTGAATTTAAAATTTTTCCACTAACAAAAAGTAACTTCTTAAATTTTGAGAACCTTAAAATCGACCTACCTCAATTAAATTAAGTAAAAGCATATTAAAGTTATAATTTAGTTTTAAAGTTTTAAAGTTAAGTGTGATGTTATAAATTTGAATTATAAAATTATAGAATAATTAATTAAAAAGGAAGATTGATGAGTTTGGGTCTGAGAATTATTGAAGAAAGAAGTGTTGTGATGTGATGGAAGTGCGAATGATTGAATCTACTAACGCTAACAATTATTTGCTTCACTCTTCTTTTTTTTTTTTTTCAGTAAATGCGCGGCGTGAGGTTGCCGCTACTCATTCATCTCAAATGTGTCTTTTCAGGAGAAAGATGGTGTTGGCTTTGTGGCTTATCTTTAGTATCATTTCTTCATATAATATTAACAAAACAATTACAATATCACTTTCTTTCTCAATCTATTTCTTATTTTGGTTTAGTCTTTTATTGCATTCATTAAAGTGATTGGAATTAATGATTCGTGGAACTTCAAGAAAACATCCACAATTATCTGTAAATAAAGTAGTTTTTTATGACAATAACAATCGTCTCTGGGAAAATAATACACGCCCTTTCTTCTCTAGTTTTTTTTATGACAATAAAAAATTAAGACTCTGTTTAGCTTAACTAGAAGTTCATAACAATCTCTGTACATGGGCAAAGTTTCTACGACAGCTCCCCCTAGTCGCTTTTGGCGACTGCGAGTTTATGAGCAAGTGAATTAAATGAACCCAAAGTAATAGACACTCTTTCTTTTTTAGTTTTTTTTTTCTTGAAAAACTAGTATTATTTATTATTAATACATGTGCTTACAAATATTGATAAATTCATTTTTAATTACAAAAACATTATTTAATATTATAATTTATGTACATATTAAATGATATCAATATTAGAAGTGTCACTCTCACAACTCATATATATATGGTTTTATGTAACCTTTTAAAATATATCAAATTTTAGTTGAAAAAAAAAATTATTCATAAAAAAAGACATACTTTAAATACATGGACATTTTAATAATTTTTACTTGGTTTAATATCTATTTTGGTCCCACTTTTTTTGAGTTTGGTTCAAAATGATCCCACTTTTTAAAAAAGTTCAGTAAGATTCCATCATTTTTTTAAAAACTGTTCAACCCAATCCTTTTTGCTGACGCTGTTAAAAACTTAACGGGACAAATGCCACTGTGACCATACTTAATTGAGGTGTGAAGTTTGATGTATACGTGGTGCACGTTACACTATGAAGTAACCCTAAAACCCAATTTGAAAAAACTAAGACAACAAACAGTAACCCTAAAACCCAAAGGAGAGGGAAAGAAGCATCCTTCTTGTGCCACCGTCGCGCCTCCGACACACCTTAGTCACGCCACCACCGTCGTTGCGTTGTCGCCGTTGTTGCGAGTAAAGCGCCGTGTCTGATTCTCTAACATTTTTCAAATAGTGCAAGCAACAAAGAAAAACTGCATAAACAATCAAACTAAGAATTTGAATTCATGTAATGATGAATGGAATTGAATGAAATGAAATGCACTAGTATTATGACTTACAAATCCCAGTCCTCCAAATCTGGTTCTAGGAGTGGAACCGGTGTATTTGTTACAGTATTCAGTGATGAATACCTTTTCTTATGGGAGTTCAAGAAAGGCAACTGCTATACTGTTATTTTGAAAAAAATCATCATACGTGTTTTCATTACTGGTGGGCATGTGACACCCGGGCACTGACGAGGGCGGGGAGTGATCGCCGGTGCAAGAGGCATGGACAAGGAGCGGCTCCTGGCAGGCTTCCAGTGGAAGGGGTACGTGGACGAATCAAACATACACCGGAATGAGAGGGATCTAGAGACTGTATAGGTATGAGACTATACGGTTGAAGGATAGCTTAAAGGAATTGATTTGGCTACTCATATCAACAAATGCATTTGCTTTTCGGTAGCCTAACTCATAAGAACTCCATGATTAAGCGTGCTTAACCTAGAGTAATTATGGGATGGGTGACCT
>NC_028357.1:26176754-26178068 GCF_000741045.1 Vigna radiata var. radiata
TGTGGGGGCAGTCAGCAGTCCTTGTAAGTTGTCGGGGCGTTACAGAGTGTTCTTCTTCCGGTTCGTTCGTCGAAGGAAGGTTCAATCTTGACAATTATTCATTACTTTTGTAATCTGTAAACCCTTTTTTTTAGTGAAACTGTTAATCACTTTTTATAGTGATTAATAACTGGACGTAGATTCTGTTGAATCGAACCAGTATAAAAATTACTTGTGTGATTTTCTATTCCCTATAATCTTTACTGTTTACGCATATCAACTGTTCGATAAATTTTCTGAAAGAAAACCGATTTTCGAAAAAGGACCAATTGATTTTAAAAAGTGACTGAACACGCTTTCCGTTTACTCTAAGTTTTATTCCGCTGCGTCATACTCTATCTTAGAACGATACCGATTGTTTCAACACTTGGTATCAAAGCTTGCTTTGATAGTTTTTCAAAATTTGCGAGAATGGTCGGTCACAACCAAAACCTTGTATATGCCGAGGGTTCTTCTATTAATAGACCACCACTCTTTACGGGTGATAACTTGGGTCCTAGAAAGTCAGAATGGAAATTTTTATGAGGTCTGTTGACAGAGGCATCTAGGAAGCTGTACAAAATGGTCCTTATATTCCTAAGAGCACAGTTGATGGTGTAGAGGTAGAAAAACTATACTTTAATTGAACTACTGAAGAAAATAGACGAGCTCAGTTTGATATTAAAGCTCGCAATATTATTTCATCTGCTGTTGTACTTGATGAGTTTTATAGAATTTCAGTGTGTAAGACAGCACAGGAAATTTGGGAAGTCCTTAGAGTCATACATGAAGGAATAAAGGACGTGAAAAGTGCAAGGAAGAACACTCTCATTCAGGAGTATGAGATGTTCAGAATGCAACCTGGAGAAACAATTTCTGATGTCCAAAAGCATTTCACTCACATAGTGAATCACTTGACTGGGTTGGGTAAGACCTTTGATACTAATGAATTGAATGTAAAAATTTTGAAATCATTGGACAGGTCTTGGCAACCAAAGGTGACTGCCATCTCAGAGTCACAAAATCTCTCTCAAATGACGATGCCAATTTTGTTTGGAAAGCTTCGTGAGCACGAACTTGAGTTAAAGAGATTAACTGCTGAAGAAGATGAAGGCAAAAGAAAGACACTTGCCTTCAAGTCAGAGATCTTTAAAGGGAAAAGTTCAAAAACTTTTGAAGATGATGATTCTGATGATGAGGAAAACATGAGCCTCATGATAAAGAAGTTTGCCAAGTTTATGAAGGCAAAAGGAAAGGAAAAACTCCGCAAAGAAAGGAGAGAAAATCAAGAATCTC
>NC_028357.1:26181513-26183328 GCF_000741045.1 Vigna radiata var. radiata
AGAGCTGGACTTGATGGCTAAGATATTATTTTCGTTTTTGCAAAGAAAATTGAAGAAATGGAAGATTTGGTTGGGTTGAATTAGTAGTAGTGTGGGTTTATTGTTCTTGAATGGTGTTGCAACTTGAAATGGGGTTCCTTGGAGTGTGTTCACGGTTTTGGAGGTGGGAATAAACATTTTGAAAGTTTGGTTGTTGAAGAAAAACGAAAATGGAGTGGAGAAGGAAGAGAGAAGGTGTAATTAATTTTTTACCCGATTTGGCCAAGCACAAATGGAGCTACTGTTGACTAAGGGAACATTTCCTCTTTAAGTTTTGTCCTAAAGCTTGTTTAATTACCCCTTTGTTTTGCATTAATTTGCATTGTAGGATTAGTTGTTTTTAATTTCCTTAATTTAGTGTTGCATTTAATTTAATTTAACTGTGCTTAGATATTTGTTTAGTCTAGTATTTGGTTTAGCATTTTCACTCTCTGGACTCGATTTTAAAAACATAACTACAACCAAACCAGAGGTCCAAATGCTACGTTTTATGTGTCAAATGAAAGATATTTGAGTCTAATTTCCAGGAAAAAAAACCTCATCTCATTTAGAGCTCTGTAGAAAAAGTTATGGATAAAACATTGAGCAAAGGTCAGAGCTGTCCAGTTCCAGCGTGAAATTACTGTTTTCTGTATTTTCGTATTTACTGTAGCAGTTTCGTTTTTACTATTTTAATTTCATCTTCATGCATGGTGAAATGTGTTGTTGCATTTAACTTCATTTTAATTTTTCCGCATCCACAAACAACATTTCAAACCCCCCCCACTGTGTTAGACCTGATTCTGAACCGTAGTTGGTCCTTGTGAGACGACCTAGGAGTCACTTCCTAGCTATACTGCATTCTTAATATGCAATCAAATTTGTATGGGCTGCGACACCCATCACCCCGACTCCTCAAGGAATTACGAGTAAAAACTTCGGTTAGGCGCACCCACCGAGCACTATACTCACACGAGCCGAAGTCATTGGGCGAGACATCCAACCCTCACTAGTCCTCGCGCACGAGAATAGGGTGACACTCGAATCTCAGTCTCCGCAGAGAACTTAACACACTATCGTATCGCAATACGAATACCATCGGTTCGACAAAAATTCTAAGGAAATGGCAGAACACTTGCTCTCACAACTTCACAATCACAACCATACACATATCACCCGCATATTCAAAGTCAATCAAATTCATTGACCAACAATTAATTAAAAATACTCAAATAATTAAATCAATCAATTTTTCACAATAAAAATAATTTAATTATTTTCCTACTTGCGCACCCCCGCTTTTACTAAAATCACAACACATAATAAAACACACTTTTTCATGTAACCCTTTTATTTTAAATACACCCCTTTCTTAAATTTACCAACCCAAGTGGACCCCACTTTAATCCTTTTAATTAAAAATCAAACTTTATTTTTTTTTCTCCAAATGGACCCCACTTGAAATAAACTCTTTTCTCACAAAACTCTCTTTCTCTCTCCATTTTTTTTTCTACTTTTACGTAACTCATCTTCCTTTCTCTCATCCCCTTTTTATTTTATTTTTTTTAATGAAACCAAAATCCACCTCACCCACCTTTCACACCAAAATTACCGTGGACCCAAATCACTTTTCTAGATCAACTTTTTTTCTCTTTCTAAGACTAAAAGGCCAATCTCTCTCCCATTCAATTATCATTCACGTAACACTCACACACCCCATATTTCACAATGTCAAACTTCTCTCTTAAAACAAAGTTCACGGCCCCACCACAATTTCAACACTCACTCTTTTATTTC
>NC_028357.1:26185298-26186743 GCF_000741045.1 Vigna radiata var. radiata
TAGCTTTTGTGTCTCAGATAGAACCCAAGAACATAAAGGAAGCTCTTCAAGATGATAAGTGGTGTGTTGCTATGCAAGAAGAACTAAACCAATTTGAAAGGAATGAAGTCTGGGAACTTATTCCGAAGCAAGATAATTATCAAGTCATAGGAACCAAATGGGTATTCAGGAACAAGCTTGATGAGGATGGAAACATCACTAAGAACAAAGCAAGGCTAGTTGCAAAGGGCTATTGTCAAGAGGAAGGTGTAGATTATGATGAAACATATGCACCGGTAGCCAAGTTAGAAGCAATTAGATTATTACTTGCATATGCATCTCTAATGAAGTTTAAACTATATCAAATGGATGTGAAAAGTGCTTTTTTAAACGGATTTATAAAAGAAGAGGTATATGTTAGTCAACCTCCTGGTTTTGAGGATTTCAAATTTCCTGATCATGTTTATAAGTTGAAAAAGGCATTGTATGGTCTTAAACAGACACCTAGGTCTTGGTATGAAAGACTTAGCACTTTCTTAATTGATAATGATTTTTCTAGAGGAAAGGTTGATTCAACTTTATTTACTAAGAAGGTAGTCAAGCACATTTTGATTGTGCAAGTTTATGTAGATGATATCATATTTGGGTCAACTGATGACTCTTTGTGTGAAGAATTTGCAGAAATAATGCAAGGAGAGTTTGAGATGTCTATGATGGGTGAGCTAAATTTCTTCTTAGGACTACAAATAAAACAAATGAATGGAGGAACTTTCATCTCCCAAACAAAATACTGTAGAGAAATTCTTAAGAAATTCGATATGGATACTTGCAAAGAAGCCAATACACCTATGGGTACTTCATGCTATTTAGATAAGGATGAATCTGGAAAAAGACTGAACGAAACTATGTTTAGAGGCATGATAGGATCTTTGTTGTACTTAACTGCTAGTAGACCAGATATTATGCAAAATGTATGTGTGTGTGCTAGGTATCAAGCCAATCCTAAAGAATCCCATTTGACTGCTGTCAAGAGAATCTTAAAATACCTTAAAGGAACTACTTCTTTTGGACTTTGGTATCCCTCTGATGCTTCACCTAGTTTAATAGGTTACTCTGATGCAGATTATGGTGGTTGCAAAATTGATAGAAATAGTACTAGTGGAACTTGTCATTTTCTGGGTTGTTCTTTGGTGTCCTGGCACTCAAAGCAACAAGTGTGTGTAGCTTTGTCTACCACTGAAGCTAAATATATTGCAGCTGGCAATTGTTGTGCCCAAATTTTATGGATGAAACAACAACTGGAAGACTTTGATATCTTCCTTGATAATATTCCTTTAAAATGTGATAATACTAGTGCTATAAATCTGACCAAGAACCCCATAATGCATTCAAGAACTAAGCACATTGAAATTAGACATCATTTCTTAAGAGACCATATTCAAAAGGAGGATTGCCAAATTGAATAT
>NC_028357.1:26186978-26191279 GCF_000741045.1 Vigna radiata var. radiata
TACTTTTTCGTAAAATTTACGCTTCATAATCGATTATCACAAAGCAATAATTGATTATTCAAACACAAAACTCAAATCTGGGAAATTTTGAACAGATAATCGATTATCATCAGGCATAATCGATTATCATGCAATTTCTGGGCAGCGATTATTGAGCAGATAATCGATTATCTCGAGCCATAATCGATTATGACGCTAACAGTTTCAAAAATAAAGCCGTTGGAGCGTCCCATAACGGCTATAAACAGCCATAAATGGCTAGTTTTTCCATCTTTCTTATAAATAGCCCCCCATAATCGATTATTAAACACTTCTTTGCACTCAAATACTGCTGAAATCAAATCTAGAGCTAAAATCCTCTCCATTTCTCCTATCTTTCTCTAAATCTCATTTTCTTAAACTTCCTCCATGGCTGATTCAAGAAGACATCGCCGCAGAGCTGCTGGAGCATCCTCTTCCTCTCAACAACGTCCTGCCACCATTGATGGGTGGATATCAGATCAAGGAAAACATGCGGACTATGTAAATTCTTGGCAAGAAAGGAGAATCATGGCGGTAAAGTATATTCGCCTTGACTTTTTTCCGTTTCTATGGATTTCAATTTCCAGATCTTTTTGCTGGTCAAGGAATCACGCATCCGGTATAGCAAAAAGGTTGCATTTATCCCGATCTCATAAGAGTTTTGTACTTCAACTTGAGATATCGAGATGGGATCATATCTACTAAGGTGAAGGGCGTGCGCATAATTTTAGATGATGATGTGTGGATCAACGTTGCTCAACTTCCCATATGGGATGATGCTGTAAAAGTTCATTTAGGACTTCAAGATTTCCAATCCTTCCTGCGTCATCCTGAATAGCAGACCAACCGAAGGCAATTGCTTGTTGGTGGTTTCAAAGTTGAAGAAAGGATGATTCACTACTTGATTGTGTGGATTCTATGTCCTAGAGCAACCAACCATGCTCAATGCTCTGAGCAGGATCTACTTCTTCTGTATGGGATTCTAAATCACATACACATCGATTGGCCTGCTCTCATTACTGACACAATGGTAAAAGCAAAGAAATCTCATTCTTATCAATTTCCCTATGCTCTTCTTATTTCTAGAATTTTGGAATACAAAGGTGTAAATGTTGAAGGAGAACTTGTCAAAGCCATTCAAGCTGTTGGTTCAGAAATTTGGCGATACTACCTTTCGTCAGATGGGATTCATTACTAGAGGAAGAGTTCTTATCCACAAAGATGATGACCATCCTGATGAAGATGAAAATGATGACATCGATACTCATATGGCTGACCCAATAAGTGTTGTTGCTCCTTCTGATGCTGGACCATCCATCATACCCTCCTTTTCCTCAACTTCTATGGAAGAACACTTTGCAAGGTTATCTAAACAATTGGAGGATATGAGTCTAGCACAAAGGACACACTTTGAAGAGATTAATGAGTGGCAGCAATCTATTGATGAGTACATGGTTGATCAATTTCTTGATCTTGATGTTCGCCTATCTAACATCGAGGGTCAACTCAATATTCAACCTACTGAAAGATCCCCTAGTCCTGAATTTTAGAAATAGGCTGCTAAGTTGATTGTTTGTTGTGTTATTTTCTCCATGTTTTAAATATCTCTTTTATGATGATCTTTATGAAGTTAATGAAATCTTTCTCCTTTGACTTAAATGATCGTTTATGTTACTTTTATGCATACATTATATAATTGAGGGGGAGATCATATTAAGGGGAGATTTTTACATTAATCTTTTTGCTTATGATAAAAAAGGGGGAGAAGAAAACTATAAGGGGAGAAGTATAATACAAATTGATAATTGATACAGGTACTGCTAACTTTGTTGTTGTCTGAAAGCTTGTATGTTTTTGCAGGTAAACCAAAGTTGCTTTTAAAATTGAATTTTTGATCATCATCAAAAAGGGGGAGATTGTTACCAATAAGTAGTATTGGTAAATGTTGAAGAAAATAGTTTTGATGATGCTGCAAGAAGTTTTATTTGAAGAGAACATTAGAATTATTTAAAAGCAATTTGTAGAAATTAAACGTAGTAGGAAAGTCTTAAATAAATTGTAAACCTTGTATTTTCTATTGGAATAATCGATTATGGACAAACAATAATCGATTATCACTTGTATTTTCTACTGGAATAATCGATTATGGTCAAACAGTAATCGATTATCACAAGTCCTTAAGGAATAATCGATTATCATTAGGGATAATCGATTATCACATTTTGAAAAACCTATAACGGACTTAAATAATCGATTATCACTTACAATAATCAATTATTCGTGGCAGTTGGGACTTGACCTTTGATATTCAGAGCAGATGGCTATATGTAGGGTTTCTGAGAAATTCAAATGCAACGTTTTTTAACAGAAGCTCAGTAGAATATTGTTTGTCAGAGGAAGTTCTCAGAAGCTAGAGTTCAAAGTTCCCTTGCTTGGTCTCGTGAATAGGAGAAGTTCGCGAATCGTTGGTCGATTGCCGGAGCGGTTCTCTTCGAGTTAGTAAGGTGCTCTGCTTGGTCTCGTGAATAGGAGAAGCTCGCGAATCGTTGGTCGATTGCCGGAGCGATTCTCTTCGAGTTGACAGAGTGTTCTTCTTCTGGTTCGTTCATCAAAGGAAGGTTCAATCTTGACAATTATTCATTATTGTTGTAATCTGTAAAGCCCTTTTCTTAGTGAAACTGTTAATCACTTTTTATAGTGATTAATGACTGGACATAGATTCTGTTGAATCGAGCCAGTATAAAAATTACTTGTGTGATTTTCTATTCCCTATATTGTTTACTGTTTATGCATATCAATTGTTCGATAAATTTTCTTAAAGAAAACTGATTTTTGAAAAAGGACCAATTGATTTTAAAAAGTGACTGAACACGCTTTCTGCTTACTCTAAGTTTTATTCCACTGCGTCATACTCTATCTCAGAACGATACCGATTGTTTCAACAGGATGGCCTCGTCAGTAGAAGGGGTGGAAGAAGAAGAAGGTTGGTGCTTTAGTGAACCTCCTCTCGATGCTGTATAGGTTGCAGCAAGTTGTCCTGCACCGTAGACTCGTCCCTTTTTCTTCCCACCAACGACATCAACCCAACACTGTGTCCTACGGATGTCGTCATCTGCATTACTCGCATCATCCGGTGTAGGAGTTAACCCATGTTCGGATCTAACCTATGAAAGTCTCGTAGAAAATTCTTCCTGTTGCAACATTAAAAGTAATGTTAGGGAATGATATATGCAATAACATAATCATGTGGATTACTAATACTAGCACTGTTATTTGCTTGCTTACATGAGTCTTGCGAGATCTTTCATCAACGAATTCATTAGTGTCCTTCCGAACATGGTTCTGTGCAAAGACCTCGTCAACATAGACCGTCCGTCTTAGAGCTTGTGCATGTAACATAATTTAGACTTAGATGTGTATATGAAATAGAAAATACATAAGTTATATATGAAAGAAAGTTTACCATACGAATGACCATTTGAACAGTGTACACAAGTTTAAAATGGTAAAATAAACTTGTTCAAACAGCCACAATGCACAGAAACAGTTGGCTGCAGCAAATGACAGTAGCAGTTGCTAACTATGCAGAATTTTCACTCATAATTGCACCAATAAACACTAGAATCAATTTGGACAGCACAAGCAATGCTTAACAAGATCCTAATTCACTAGATGCTTCCTTGGTTTGGTCCATCACACTACATTGACACAAATGAAACGTCATCCATCCTTGTAACTCAATAAATTATGTGCTACTGTTTCAGAGAAGTTCGTTTCAAGAAGCAAGCCAGTTGGATTTTGAATCATAAGGTGCTGGCAGCTGCTACTTTGAAGCCATGGAAAGTGGTTTGGAAGACTTTGAAGCAAAAGGGCCAATGAATTCTTACTGGTAGCCTCATGTTGTGCAGCTTTCTCTTACATCAGCTGACAGTTTTTTCTTCAATTGGATTGTTATTAATAGGTTTAATACCTATTTTGGTCCCTCTTTTGGGTTTGTTCAAAGTGGTCCTCCCTTTTATAAAAAGTTCACTTAAGTTCTAGCTTTTGTAAAAACTGTGCAAATAAGTCCTTTTTGGTAACGGCGTTAACTTTGTTAACGACAGAACTGCCACGTAGCTTATATCTGATGATGTGGCATTGTTATGGGTTTTAAAAAAATAAAAAATTGTGACTCTGTAAATTAAAATAATTAGGATTAAATTAAAAAAAAATTGGGATAATTTGGGAAGGATCAAGTAATTAGGGTTCACCTCCGTCACGCATCTGGAAAATTATTCAAG
>NC_028357.1:26191659-26197953 GCF_000741045.1 Vigna radiata var. radiata
GTTTTAATTTGTTTGCCCTTGGATAAAAAACTGTGTACTTATGAACGAAACAACGATGATGAACGAAACAACCTCCTTGATAACCTCCTTGACGATGAACGAAGCTGGATGAAGAGGGTGGAAGATCGCAAAATCCCTAGAGCTCTGATCAACAGATTCAATGTGCGTGATGAACCCTAAATCGCCCAGCAATCCCAAATTTATTTTTTAATTTAATCCTAATTATTTTAATTTACACAGTCACAATTTTTTATTTTTTTAAAATCCATAACAATGCCACATCATCAGATATTAGCTACGTGGCAGTTCTGCCGTTAACAAAGTTAACGCCGTTACCAAAAATGATTTATTTGCACAGTTTTTACAAAAACTAGGACTTAAGTGAACTTTTTAAAAAAGGGAGGACCACTTTGAACAAACCTTCCCAAAAAAGGGACCAAAATAGGTATTAAACCTTATTAATATAATTATAATTATTGTTATTACTATCATTATTTATATTTTATCATTTTTATTATATTATATTGTTTTATTATAAAAATATAACAAAATCTAATTATATAAAAATAAAATATATGTATATACTTTATTTCGTTGCGAATATTCATATGCATAGTTTTAAAACAAAAACTATCTCATTTTATGAACTTTTTTACTTTGTGTGTTCTTTGAAAAATGATATATGAACAACAGTTTTGAACAACATTTAGACACGGGACACGTGTCTAAATTTGATTGGACCACGTGATAATTGATTTTAAAATGGATTGCTGACGTGGCATGGAGAGATGGGCAGATTTTGAATCTGAAATGTTTTTTTTGAAAATTTCGCGCATTCCACACTTTGGAGAGAGAGGGAGAACCCGAAGAGCGTTGGAGAACCCAGCCACCACTGCCAGTCACGATCTGGTTCCGATTGGCCACCACTGCCGTTGGACTGCTGCCGCCGGAGACCAGCCTTTCGTCCGTTGTTTCCCCTTCACGCAGCCACCCAGATTCGCGTTCGAGTCGGCCTTCGAAGAAGGCAAAACCTAGACACCGGAGGTGCACCGTTGTGTTCTGTCCTCGAAGCCACCGTCTCACCGCCGTTAAGCCGTCATTCGAAGACGAAATTGTGCCGTCGTCCCAACCGCCCAGTGCCGCCAGATTGCTGCCGGAGGCCCGCCGTAGAGCCGCGGAAGGACTTTAATAAAAGATATTTTCTTCCTTTTAACTATGATTTCTATTATTCATTTTCTAAATTTTCGTAGAATAGCGTTTCCATTTGATCGACGACAGAACCCTAAACACAAAGATAATGAATAACTGTTTCTTGCTTTCTCTATTTAATTCTCTAATTTTATTTTGTGGTTTTGATTTTGTTTCAATGCCTGTGATTTGAGGATGTGTTGCTTGCATCCGATGAGTGGTGATTACTAATTGGTTGTTTTGATGGCTCTCACTGCANAGTTATTAGCATCAAAAGAAATAAACACAGATGATATTTATTGTTTAGTATCAGCAGACATAAGCACTTGTTTTCCGCAATTGTAACAAATAGGCAGTATGTTCACAAGGACTAAAATTCGGTGGGGGTATGGAGAGGGAATGTGATTTCATTTCATTGGTCTATAGCATCATCATCATAATGAATTCTTAGAATTATAATGAAATTAAATTCTTAAATTCTATAGCATCATCATCATCATAATGATTTCATTTCACTGTTGTAATTCTTGTGAAGAAGTGCGTGAAGCATATAGGAAAAAGGGGTGGGCTCTGACAAATATGGATTTGATTGATCAGGTTGGCTTGATACCCTCTTTTTATTACACAATAAGCAATGGCATTTTCTGTGGATTCAAATGCCACACTTGAGAGGTTTTACTTGTTTTATGTATGTTGTTGTTGAAGCACATTTATTATATAATTTATGAAAACTTTCGGATGCAATGAGGAGGCTAACAACAGGAATGAGAAGGCTTCACTGTACCTTATTCTATAGATCCTTGATCCATTATATAGCATGCATTAGAGTTCTTGGCTGATGAAATCCGACATTTGTGTTAATTATACTGGATTTGTGTACTTTGTCCTCGTGCTTGAATTTGTAGGGGTATACTGCATTCTGATGCTTTGGTTTTGTTTTAGTGTCAAAGAGAAGGTTATGTGCAAAGGGTAAAGGATGAAGAAGATGAAGGATGCAATATTCAAGGATCTCTTGAAGTTAATAAAGTGGCAGTAAATTTTGTATTTTGATTGGATTCACACTGATGGATTGATTGAAGGTTGATTTTGTATTTTGATTGGATTCACAGTGATGGATTGTACAAAATTTAAAGTTTTTATGTGGAACATGTATAAATAACTTCCAATCAATAAAAGGTTTATTACTAACTATATTGAAAATATGAATAAATTGAAATGACAATTTTTTGTTGACCTTTTAAATAAATTAAACTTACAACAGTAAAAGAAAAATATTATGTATTTTAAATTAATTAAATTTTTTATTATTAAGTTCTTTATTTCTTTTACTCTTTTAAAGTAATAACAGAATTTTTACACCACCAATGGAGCATAATGATGAAGAATAAGTTGTATATTTTAAATTGGGACTTTAGTTCGAATAAGTGGGTATTTATGATATAAGTTTTGCATGCAGAAGTTCTTTAACTTTTCAATCTCACAAAAATTGAGTTTCATGTCCAATAATATTTTGTTAAAACAAGGATGCATTTTCCTTCGGGTGACATTCAACTTAAGTCACCAAATTATCAAGTTAAACAACTTAAGTTACTTTAAAAAATAAAGTGGTACTTTAGTTCGAATAAGTGGGTACTTATGTTATAAGTTTTGTACACAAGGGTTCCTTGACTTTTCAACCTCACAAAAATTGAGTATCATGTCCAATAATATTTTCTTAAGACAATGATGCATTTTCCTCAAGGTGACATTCAANGGTTCCTTGACTTTTCAACCTCACAAAAATTGAGTATCATGTCCAATAATATTTTCTTAAGACAATGATGCATTTTCCTCAAGGTGACATTCAACTTAAGCCACCAAATTATTTATTTAAACAACTTAAGTTACTTTTAAAAATAAAGTGGTACTTTAGTTCGAATAAATGGGTACCTTGGTTATATGTTTTGTACACAGGGATTCCTTGACTTTTCAACCTCACAAAAATTGAGTATCATGTCCAATAATATTTTCTTTAGACAAGAATGTATTTTCCTCAAGGTGACATTCAACCTAAGCCACCAAATTATCAAGTTCAACAACATAAGTTACTGTAAAAAATAAAGTGATACTTTAGTTCGAATAAGTGCCTTTTTCATAAAGATTTTGAACTTCAAATATTCACCATCATGTTCAAAATCTATTCATTTCATCAACTATGCGAAATAGATCAAAAAGAATGACTCACATTATGACAACGGTAAACAGATTCCAATGTTTTTCATGATCAACAACATTTTTCAACAAGATTCAGAACATCATTATATTAAAAAGTAAAATCTACAACTCATATTCTAATACAATGTATTCAATCCCTCATTGTTTTCTTCTAACATGTTCAGTATAAGGAGTTCTTCTTGCCACACTCTTAATCCGTTTTCGGGATTCAGTTTTCATGCGATCGTACATTGTGCTTTGTTTCATTTCAATATCACCTTCAAACATCAGGGTTTGGTCATGATATTCAACCGGTGTGCTTTACAAATGATCTTCACTTTCAGAAAATGGTTGTTCCACAAAAGCTTCACCCTTATCTTCATTTTTAGCTTCAACCAACTTCCTTAACTGATCAATACTATTTCGCATGTCAACAATAACCCTTGTTTGTTCATCTACATAACAAAAATTAATTTGTCCTTATAGTTGGACATATCAATACCTGCTCATAATTATCATTCACAAGAAAAACCTCATAATTATCATACATTTACTATCACATATTTGTATAGAATTTGATCAAATATTAATCTTTTTTATCAATCAATACTTTCATAGATAAACATAAACATGAATATTTAACATTTCTCATAAACAATCTACTAAAGAGAAATCATTTTGACAACTTCTTGATTCAACTTATTTATAAAANNTAAATAAATTAAACTACCAAAATTTAAACCGTAACAATCATGTAAATAAAACACTTATCATTCAACTTGGATTTCAAAGAAAAATCCAAAACTTTCACGTAAAAGTGAAAATCACTTTGCAATCTAAATCTGAAAGAAACTTGCATAGAACAAAACAATTCTCATTAGGGAAATATGGGAAAGTGCTTTCCAAATTGCACCAAAGCAATAAAGTTTTTCAATTTCTAACTGAACCACGCAAAAAAACTGTTCACTAAAACCAAGCGAAAAAACTGTTCACTAAAACCAAGCAAGGATTTTGCAATTGAAAGGCATTGCACGAGTCAATTAAATTTCAAGTCAATTATAATTATTCACGTTCACATTAAAAGGGGTTTCGATTTTTTCAATCAAACCACTTAATTCATTCATGTAACAGTGGATTGATTTATTCATTCATACAATGATGCAACAACTGTTCAGCGATTCAATCACGCATTATCAAGGCATATACATTCTCATTACAGGAAAGCATCACACTAAAATCCAATTGCAAATTCTAACCACATGCTCACGTAATATGATAAACCCAAAGCATAGCTTCCGTGAAACCATAAAGCCTTATTACAATTTCAATCCCTGCTCAAATACTTATAAAATTAACAGCTTTATGATGTAACAATCCATGATCACAAATATAAGGGCATTGATGCATGGTAATAATTACGGTGATCATACGATTGACTATTAAAAGCTAAATATATTTGAGGCTTAATGTACTACTATTAGGAAAGTTCAAAGAACCCCAGTTTATAACCGGTTCAATGTACTACTGTTAGGAACGTTCACAGCCTCAAATTACCACGGAAGTAAGCAACACACCCTCCAATCATAGGCATTGAAACAAAACCAAAACCATTAAATAAAATTCGAAAATAGAATAGAGAAAGCAAGAAACAGTTATTCATTATTTTTATGTTTAGGGTTCTGTCGTCGATCAAATGGAAACGCTATTCTACGAAAATTTAGAAAATGAATAATAGAAATCATAGTTAAAAGGAAGAAAATACCTTTTATAAAAGTCCTCCCGCGACTCTACGGCGGGCCTCCGGCAGCAATCTGGCGACACTGGGCGGTTGGGACGACGGCACAATTTCGTCTTCAAATGACGGCTTAACGGTGGCGAGACGGTGGCTTCGAGGACAGAACACAATGGCGCACCTCCGGTGTCTAGGTTTTGCCTTCTTCGAAGGCCGGCTCGAACGCGAATCTGGGTGGCTGCGTGAAGGGGAAACAGCGGACGAAAGGCTGGTCTCCGGCGGCAGCAGTCCAACGACAGTGGTGGCCGATCGGAACCAGATCGTGACTCGCAGTGGTGGCTGGGTTCTCCAACGCTCTTCTCTTCAGGTTCTCCCTCTCTCTCCAATGTGTGGATTGCGCAAAATTTTCAAAAAAACATTTCAGATTCAAAATCTGCCCCATCTCTCCATACCACGTCAGCAGTCCATTTTAAAATCAATTACTACGTGGTCCAATCACATTTAGACACGTGTCCCGTGTCTAAATGTTGTTCAAAACTGTTGTTCATATATCATTTTTCGTGTTCTTTTGAGAGAATAAGTTTAGGAAAGAGAGACTAAGTTTAGGAAAGAGTGACTTGATGAATTTATAAAAGGATAATGATACATAGACAACATTTTTTTGACAACATTTGAACATCATCATATGTGTCATTGTGTGATTGGTCCAAATGACACAATGATACCACCATGGACCAATCACACAATGACACGTATAATGATGTTCAAATGTTGTCAAGAAAATGTTGTCTAAGTATCTTTATCCTTTATAAAAATTTGAATAAATTTTGAACTAAAATTTGTTATTTTTCTTAGAGTTTGAAGATAAATGAGGATAAATTTGAAAATGAAATTTTTGAATGATTTGATTTATGTGATAAATTAAAAAACAAAAGTTTTAAAAAATAAATAAAAAATTACAAACTTGCACTTATGTATGATCATTATATATAATTAAAATTTATAAAAAAAATAATATCAATAATAATAATAATAATTAATAATATAAATAAAAGATTAAATATATGTTTTAGTCCTCATATTTGTTTCTCATTCTCAATTAGGTCCTCATGTTTTTTTTGTCCCAATTGCATCCTAATATTTGTAATTTGAGACAATTAAGCCCTCTCCGTTTTTTTTTT
>NC_028357.1:26198263-26262949 GCF_000741045.1 Vigna radiata var. radiata
TTTTTGTCCCAATTGCATCCTAATATTTGTAAATTTGAGACAATTAAGCCCTCTCAATTGGCCTACTACGTTAGTTCCAGTTAACGGAGAGGGCTTAATTGTCTCAAATTTACAAATATTAGGATGCAATTGGGACAAAAAAAAACATGAGGACCTAATTAAGAATGAGGAACAAATATGAGGACTAAAACATATATTTAACCTAAATAAAATTAATAATTACAATATTAAGAACATCTTTTTTAAAATTTAATTTTAATTAATCTAAAAGTTATCTTATATCAATTTTACCAATAAGACAGTAAAACCGATTCTAGAATCCCATAGACACATTCAATCAATGACAATGGAGTCGATTATGGGATTACATACACACATTCGCAATGAGTAACAATGGAATCGATGCTAGAATCCCATACAATAAGGTGAAATCGATTCTGAAATTTTTGGAATTGATTTTCCTCTTACATAATATATATATATATATATATATATATATAACACATACTCATTAAGGTAAATATATAATTTTTACTCTCAAATTTCCTTCTCCATGCAAATATTGTCTTTTCTGTCCTTGCACAAATTCGTTCTCACATGTCCAATTCGTTATTACACATCCACTGAAATTCACTGGACTCGCAAATTCTTTCCTCGTTACATTACATCTCAAATCGGTTCATGCGAACGTATCCTAAAATTTGAACTTTCTTCCTAAATCTTCGTTCACCATCTTTCCATAGTTGGAAACAAGGACAGCATTGATGTAAATTATAGTCATTTTCATATGGAATTTCAAATATTGAAGTATCGCACTGCGCTCCTCGAGATATTTTCGTCAACAACTTCATCTAAATTTTGTAGACTCTTGTTAGTATTTGTGTTTTTAATTAATGGTACAAACTAATATTTGTATTTTCACTATCAAATATATATATTACAAACATATAATATTCATATCTCTAATTTGATATTTTAAGCTTTCATGAATTAAACTTTATTTAACTAATAATTAAAAAAATCAATAAAAATGAACGCACTGGACACAACAGAACCCACCATAAAGTCTCGCACCCGAGATTCTGGTTTCATACTAACTTTCCTTGTTTCTTTGTGTTTCTGTCGTTTTCATTCTTTCATCTTAGGCGACTTCCTGACAAGGGAAACTGGGAGCACGCGTTTGCGCAGATAACTCCAGTGACGTCCCTATCCGCTCAATATTTTTCTAGACAAGAGTTGAATAGTCCAAATCTCAATATAGACAAATAAATTATGATCACCATTGCAAATCCATTTTAATTTCTAAACCATCTTTACAACATGAAATACCCTCTATCCTTCAATTCTTTTTCTCACACTGCAAAACTTGTCAAAATGTTAGTCTACGAAAAGAATTGTAAAATCACAAGGACTCCGAGTCAACCCCATGTGGCCACACAATGCTTGATTTTGACTTTTCTAGAGGTAACATGACTTCATTCTTAGTACAACTATTGTTTTCTTAAAGAATCAAATAAATGTTAAACGCGTAAATTAACTTTAACTTGTGGCACGAACTGAAATAGTATGCGCTGAGGAACAAAAGTCATTGTAACAACGCTCTGATGCAGTGTTGTGTGAGCAAGTGAGAAGTGCAGTTTCCAGGATCTATCCGCAATTGTTCCCACTTAGGACAGAAGAAAATTCAAAACCACATGATTTCTATTTTTCACAGCTACAATCTCCCTAAAAACTTCAAATTAATTGCCTCCTCCTACCTATTTTATGCATTTTCCTCAATATTTTATTAGTTGAATAACTTTCTGCCCACACAGCACTTATGTGGAAACCACATCACACATATGAAACCAAGACCCAACCCAAATAGAAAGTCATACACGAATAATTCAGCTCGTACCTTATCTTTATAAAGTCTGGAAAACCCTCTCTTTCAGGCACAGTAGAAGAAAATGGGTGCTCAAAAATGGGTTGATTGGATGGCGAGGGTTGTAACGGTGGTTGCAATCGCGTGGTGGCGACCGTAGAGGCCCAACCGGAGGCCAAATTCGTGTGCAACAGCGCGAACAACTCAAGGTGTGGCGCCCTCATAGGGTACTCTCACACGAACGGCACCACCCTTGGCGACATCCAAACCCTCTTCACCGTGAAGAAACTTGTGGACATCCTAGGCGCCAACAACCTCCCGAGCAACACCACAAAGAGCCACGTGGTGGGGCCCAACGAGGTTGTGAAGGTGCCGTTCCCGTGCAGGTGCAGCAACGGGACTGGACTCTCGGACGGGGTTCCACTTTATAAGATAAAAAAGGGGGACACGCTGTACGACATAGCGACGACGACGTTTGGGGGTTTGGTGAAGTATCCGCAGATCAAGGTGGCGAATAAGTTACCGGACGAGAATAACATCACCGCCGGGGACACGCTTTATATTCCGCTGCCGTGTAGCTGCGATGCGGTGGATGGGAACAGAGTGGTGCACTATGCGCACCTGGTGTTGACGGGGAGCACGGTGGAGGGAATTGCTGAGCAATTTGGCACCACTCAGCAGACACTCCTCACTCTGAATGGCATTTCCGACCCCAAAACGCTTCAGGCCGGTCAGATTCTTGATGTTCCTCTTCGAGGTAACCTACCACTTTCATCTCTTTTCTCTTTCGATTCCATCATATGCAAACTGTGATTGCGCTCTTTGCAAACGCATTCCCAGTCACAATCTATGATAATTAGGGATACATCAATTGAAAATGAAATATTTGTTGATCCAATCCAAATATACACCTTTGCAACTCACCAACCATGAATTTACTTTTTGATTTTTTAAAAGTTACTTACTTTTCTTTTTTTTACTTTAAAAATATATGATTTTAATTTCTTAAATTTATTATTTAAAAACTAAAAGTACTTTTTTCAAAATATTATTTTAGTTTGTAATATTTAAAAATATGCCATATTAGTCTATTGAATTTGTTATTCAGGAACTGGAAGTATTTTTCAAGAATATCCTTTTAATTAGTATGTAATTAAGTTGGATAATTTATTGGTACAGAATTTTAAATTCAAATCTCATTACACGTTATCTCTATTTTACACAAAGAAAACATGTCTACGCTACCTCCTGGTCACAGATTGATGTGTTGTCGTGTACCTTGTCCCTGATTCATCAAGTCAACAGATGTCCCTAATGTAATTTATTGAAAAGAGTCTTTTTGATTGATCAGTTTTTTTCATTATCCAAAAACCGGCTGTGAGATTTGTAAAAAAATTAAACTATTGTTTTTATTTAATGTTAAAATGTGGATTTTAAATTTAACTATTTTCACTCATGTTATATATATTATAAATTAATTTTAAAATAGATTAGCTTCATACTTTTAACAGTATCTACCATTTATTTCCATCAAATAAATGTTAGATGATTGAATTTGTTGGTTGTGGCAGCTTGTTCCTCGAGTGTGAAAAATGATTCCTTGGACTATCCATTGCTTGTTGCAAATTCTTCTTACGCCTATACTGCCAACGAATGCGTCAAATGCAGCTGTGAGTCCAGCAACAACTACATGTGAGTATCCCCATTTGGTGTTCAAAGATTATGTTAATACTTTTATGTACCTTTGATTTGTTTTCATTGTTTGTTGGTGTTAGATACGTGTGATGTCATTTCTTATGTTGAATATGTATTTAGATTACAATGCGAGCAATCCCACCTCAAACCTACCAAGCAACGTCTTCATTGGCAACACCACTTCCTCTACTGATCCCTGCAACCGCACAGTCTGTGCCTATACTGGTTATACATTCAACAATATCTCAGCAGAACTTGTAACGCAGAACACTTGTGCAGGTTAGACCCAATAATCACTTCAATTTCTTGTTTGTCTCAATCCTGAGAGAAAATTTCTTCATATATGCCTGCATAGATAGATATGTATATGGTAAATGTGACTTTACTTACTCACAGCTAATGACATGCTTGATTGTTTCTGATTGTGTTAAAAAAGTGCCAACGAGTCCTTCAGGAGGATCTGGTGGTTCTGGTTCGGGAGCTCCCAGGAGCACTTTGCAAGGCTTGCTTTGGAGTAATCTTTTCATTCTTATTCACTTTGTTCTCTTCCTTGTCTATGTTTTGTAGTAAAATGAAACACCCTACACTTCTGTTGCCATTTTATTTTTATTTGATTAAACCACCATGTAATTTTGTGAGCTTAGATCGATTGTTTTGTGTAGCGAGTGTTGCCACAGCCCAACCATTTTATGTTTTTTCTTTACAATGTTTGTGGCTTAAATAAATTTGTTGGGAATAATAAGAGTGATATCTGAACTATTTTGTTGTAATTAAAATAGTTCACATGTCTTTTGTTGTATGTCTTTTCTTGCAATCTTTTTAACTGGAATTCACACTCATCCGATAATGCTATGTAATATCAGTACGAAACCTAAAAGATAAATTATATGTGAGCTAAAATTTCCATCAATCGCACGGTTTTGCTGCTCCTCAGTACCAGATTTGCCCTGTTGCGTATCAGAAAATGGTCTGGCTGCAAACTTTGTGCAGTGTGGATCTGTTTAAAAAGCAAATTACCATATTCTGCTAAAAGGATGGCATGATATGATACAATACAATCATTTAACCACAAAGCTCATTTTTTTTTCTAAAGTAAAAAAACATAAAATAGAAATCCCTGTTCTGCTAAAAGAAAAGCTAAATTGTCAACATATTAATGGCATCCACGTAAGTCCATTATCACAGGTTGATTACATTGGATTGCACACTTATGACTTCAGGGTTTTGATCGAAGCTAACCATGATGTAGTTGAGACTTGCCTAATAGTAGTATTAAGTTGCTCTTTTCGTTTGTAATCATTTTCTCCACCATTATTACTACCAAGTTGTCTCGGTGAAAAGTCCAATGGAAGGAGCAAAAGAAGCCGAATCCGCCTTTGTTGTTCTTTCTTCCACCATCTCCATTTCCAACAGCCACAACACAAGCACCTTGCTCAATTGCCTGTTGTTTTCACACCCGACAGAGTTATGTTAAAATACTCATAAGAATAGTTTTCAAACAGTAACAGCATTTCCAATTTAGATGTATTAATATGGGTTTTATATTGTAGAAGATATTCCTGTTGTTTTATTCGAGCAATTTTAATTCTTCAAATGCAAACACTCTTGTAACATATATTGATTGAGAGATTTCTTCCCACACACCTAAATTAGTCTTGTAAAAGACAAAACAAAATTAACAGTAAATAATATTAAAAAGTATAAGTTGCCACTTTAGTATAATCATGTTAAACTTACTAAAGTATTCAACTGGATTTAACATTCATAAAAAGGAATACTTGAATAATAATATGTTGTATGTAAAGTTTTTATTCATTATAAAATTAAAAATATTAATATAAAAAATATTATATATCTTATATGTAAAGTTTTTATTCGTTATAACCTTAAAAATGTACATATAAAAAACTACGTGTGCAATAAAAGAAAACTACTAGTTAACAATAAAAGGGAATATGGAAGTTAATTAATGAATATATAAAAAGAATGTGATGAAATATTATGAAATAAAAGTTAGAAAGTAAAGTCCAAAGATTAAATTTCAAAAACGATACTTTGAATAAGAAAGTGAGAACGGTTATTGGGTCTAGCCTTCGTTTTTCTTTTTCGGATATTGTAAAGAACGCTTATTACATTTTAATTTGGTGATTACATCTAATTTTTTTTTATACTTACATATTTATCTTTACAATGAACAAAAGTCCTATCTAAGAGCTATTATAATTAAAATATTTTGATGAGTTCTTAAACTCGATTTTTAATTTTAACGTTAAACTAAATGTTAAACTTTTATAGTACCAATTAATTGTTAATAAGTGATATAATGGTCCCACATGGTTAAGGACAGTTAGGTTTAGAATAAATCCATCGTATTATTAGGAAATGCTAGCAGGATATCCGCATAGGCAGCTTTGTAGTTTTCTATATTTTTGTAATGTTATTTAATAGTCTCAGTTATTATCTAGTGGATAGTGAATAAAACTTATCTTCTACTTTCATCTTTTATATTCACAAGAGTCTACCATTGTGGTATCAGAGCTCCATCACAGGGCCTGATCCTAAACAGAAGTCACAATATTCTCAGCATAACAAGCAATGACTTCGAAAAACTCATTTGTGCAGTCTGCTATACCGAAGTTTGACGACCATCACGACCACTAGGTACTACTCATGAAGAATTTCTTGCGTTCAAAGGAGTATTGGGGGCTGGTGCAGAATGACATACTTGAATTTCCAAAAGGCACAACACTTATCGACACACAAAAAAAGCACATTGATGATCAACAATTAAAAGATTTGAAGGCGAAGAACTATATATTCCAAGCATTAGATTGTTCGGTCCTAGAGACAATTCTTAAGAAAGATACAATGGGACTCATTGAAACAAAAGTATCATGGCACTTCATGAGTCAAGTGCGCCCAGTTGCAAGCACTTAGAAGAGAATTTGAAATCCTTCACATGAAGGAGGGAGAATCTGTGAATGATTATTTTGCCCACGCACTTATTATCGCAAACAAGATGAAAGTTAATGGTGAAGACAAAGGTGATGTTGCAGTTGTTGAGAAAATTTTGAGATCCATGACTCCTAAGTTTGATTACGTTGTGTGTTCCATTGAGGAGCCTAAGAAATTGATACATTGACCATTGATGAATTACAAAGTAGTCTCCTTGTACATGAACTCTGCATGACGTCAACGTCTTAGGTGATGGAAGAGCAAGCCCTGCAAATTGCTTATGCAGATCAACATACAGAATAGTGGCATAATCATGGTGGTGGTTGTGGAGGCTTTGGACGACGAGGAAGAGGACATAGTCGAGGATGCGGTAGACAAAGATTTGATAAATCCATTGTGGAGTGCTACACATGCCACCAACTTGGACATTTCAGTTGGGAATGTTCAAACCAAAGGAGAGAAGCCAACTATGTTGAGAATGAAGAGGAAATGCTATTGATGGTCCACAAAGACATAACCAAGGCAACAAAGGACATTGTGTGGTTCCTTGACTCTGGATGTAGTAACCACATGTGCGGGAGGAAGGAATACTTTTCAGATCTTGATGAAACTTTCAAAGATTAAGTCAAACTGGGAAATAATTCCAGTATGACAGTAGTTGGCAGAGGCAATGTTCGATTACACATGAATGGGACCACATATATTGTTACTGATGTCTTCTCTATGCCAGATTTAAGGAACAACTTACTCAGCATTGGTCAGTTACAAGAAAAGTGACTTAGTATTTTGTTCAAACATGACAAGTGCAAAGTGTTTGATCTTGAGAATGGCTTAGTTATAGAAACTAAAATATTTGTCAATCGCATGTATTTGTCGAAAAAACAATCGGTTGTAGAGTCGCGCAACAGAATAAGTTTTATAAGGTAGCGGAAAGCGTGTCGGTCATAAGTTATATACAATGGTCAGTTTTAAAGAAATAAATTTTCTAAGAGAAAATTTATCAAACAGTTGAAGTGCATAAAATAGTAAAGAGTGTAGGGAGTAGAAAAATCACATAAATGATTTTTATACTGGTTTGACTCAACATAATCTACGTCCAGTTGTTAATCACTATAAAAAGTGATTAACAGTTTCACAGATTTACAATAAAGTGATTAAAATAAGATGATGGAACCTTCCTTCGACAAACGAACCAAAAGGGTGCTTCCTTCGACAAACGAACCGGAAGCGAACACTTTGCCAACTTGAAGAGAATCACTCTAACTTTCAACAAATGTAACGCGAGCTTCTCCTATTCACGAGAGCAGGCAAAACACCTTACCAACTTGAAGAGAACCGCTCTGACTATCGACAAACGAAACGCGAGCTTCTCCTATTCATGAGACTAGGCAAGGGACTTGAACTAGTTTTTGAGAACTTCCTCAGACAAATTGTATTCTACAAAAGCTCTATGTTCAAAAGTTGTTTCTGAAGTTCTCAAAGCACCTATTTATAGGCAACTAGTCCAAATATGAAAGTTCACTTTACAACTGCCAGTAATAATCGATTATTGTAAGTGATAATCGATTATTCAAGCCGTTACAGGTTTTTCAAAATAACTTGGGCAATTTTCAAATAGACTCGTGATAATCGATTATTTGGAGTGATAATCGATTATTCCAAAGCAACATGATTTTTTAGAAAAGCTCAGGATAATCGATTATACCTTCTCATAATTGATTAAATACGTGACAATACCAAAAGTACGAGATTTTACATATTTAAAGACATTCCTAATACATTTATATTCTACAAAGTTCTTTTAAAATAAGTTATAATATCTTCAATTTAATATTCTTGTAGCATCATCAAAACCAAAATTTTTCAAGATTTACCAATGCTCCTCATTGGTAACAATATTTATTGCATCTCAACTCTCCCTCAGCCAAATCTACTTGTTTCCACACTGATACGGAGGATAAAATGCATCTTTGGCATTGCAGATATGAGCATTTGAGTTTTCAGGGGTTAAATACGCTTTACTAGCAAGATATGGTATATGGTTTACCAATGATGAAAGCACCAACTAAACTGTGTCAGGATTTTTTGATTGGGAAACAATCACGAGATTCATTTCCAAAAGAAGAGTAATTGGAGGGCTACACAGGTTTTGCAACTAATTCATGCAGATATCTGTGGACCAATCACACCTATCTCTAACAGGAAAAAAAAGGTATTTGCTCACCATCATTGATGAAGTTAGTAGGAAGAATTGGATTTATTTCTTAATTGCAAAGTCAAAAGCTCTTTCTTTTTTTAAGATTTTTAAAGTTCATGTTGCAAAAGAAGCTAACTCATTAATCAAAAGCTCTTTCTTTTTTTAAGAATTTTAAAGTTCATGTTGAAAAAGAAGCTAACTCATTAATCAGAAGTTTGCTCACTGATGGAGGGGGAGAATTTATCTCTCAAGACCTCATATATTTTTGCTCTGACAATGGTATTCGTCAATAACTTACAACTGCATACACTCCACAATAGAATGGGATTGCAGAATGTAAGAATCGAACCATTATGAACATGGTGCGAAGTATGCTCTTAGAAAAAAAATGCCTAAAACTTTTTGGGCTGAAGCTACCACCTGGTCTATACATATTTTGAATCGGAGTCCTACATTAGTAGTGAGAAATAAAACGCCAGAAGAAGCCTGAAGTGGAGTTAAGCCTTCAGTTAAGTATTTTCGAGTTTTTGGATGTCTACCTTATGTTCATGTACCTGATGCTAGACATACCAAGCTAGATGATAAAAGTAAATATTGCGTTTTATTGGGGGTCAGTGAAGTATCAAGAACTTATAAACTTTATGATCCAACTTCACAAAAGATTATCATTAGCAAGGATGTTGTGTTTGATGAAGATAAAGGCTGGGATTGGGATAAGAAGTATGTAGAAGTCATCTCATGTTATGTCGAACATCATGTATGCCATGATACCTAAAAACATGATTCTAATATCTCACACGAAGGTATTGTTTCCTCAGATCGCATGACAATAGAAAATACCACTAGTCTTGTTCAAAGGTGTAGAAGACCACCGTGTTGGATGACAGACTATGAAACTGGAGAGGGACACTTTGAAGACAGTCCAAAAGCTAATTTGACTATGTTTGCAGTTGGTGAACGTGACCCCACAAACTTTGTAGTGGTTGCATAAATTCCAAAACGGAGGAAAGCCATGGACGAGGAGATGAAAGCAATAAACAAGAATGACACATGGGAATTGAGGGAACTACCTGAAGGAGCAAAGAAAGTTGGAGTGAAGTGAGTTTATAAGACCAAACTCAAAGAGAATGAAGAAGTGGACAAGTACAAAGCTAGACTTGTTGTGAAGGGGTATGCAAAAGAGTATGAAGTAGACTACACTGAAGTGTTTGCACCAGTGGCCCACATGGAGACAATTTGCTTAGTAGCACTTGCAGCTCAAAAGGGATGGATACTCTATCAACTAGATGTAAAGTCAGCCTTCTTGCATAAAGAATTGGATGAGACTGTTTATGTAGACCAACCTTGTGGTTAAGAGCAAAAAGGGGCTGAGCATAAAGTATATAAGCTGAAGAAAGCCCTTTACGGGCTTAAACAAGCACCACGCGCTTAGTATAACCGCATAGAAGCATATTTTTTGAAAGAAGGATTTGAGAAGTGTGACTATGAGCATACTCTCTTTATAAAGAAAGGAAAGGAAGGTACCATATTAATTGTTAGTTTGTATGTTGATGACCTTATTTTTACTGGCAATGATGAGTTGATGTTTGAAAAAATTCAAAACCTCCATGAAACATGAATTTGTCATGACAGACCTTGGCAAAATGGAGTACTTCTTAGGTCTTGAAGTAATGCAGTGAATAAATGGCATTTTCTTATGTCAAAAGAAATATGCATTAGAAATGTTGCGACAGTTTGGAATGGATAAAAGCAATCCAGTACAAAACCCAATTGTTCCTGGTGTTAATTCACAAAGGATATTTCTGGTGTAAAGGTTGATACGACTTATTATAAACAAATTGTGGGAAGTCTTATGTATCTAACATCTACTCGACCCGATATGATGTTTGTGGTAAACTTAATTAGTAGGTACATGGAGAATCTTACTGAATTGCATTTAATGGCAACCAAACGAGTGCTCAGATATTTAAAGGGAACAATTGAGTTTGGAATTTTCTACAAAAAAGGAGGAGACAATGAACTTATAGCTTACATTGTTAGTGATTATGTAGGTGATTTAGATGATAGAAAAAGTACTTCTGGTTATGTTTTCTTATTGTGTTCAGCTGTTGTTTCTTGGTCATAAAAAACAACCAATTGTAAGTTTATCAACTAAAGGGGCAAAATTTAAGTGCAACATCATGTGCATGCCAAGACATATGGTTGAAAAGGGTGTTAGAAAAATTATGTGGTATGCAAAACCAAGCTACTACTATAATTTATTGTGACAGTAGATCTGCTATTGAACTTTCAAAAAATCCAGTAATGCATGGTTGTTGTAAACATATTGATGTTCGATTTCACTTCCTTCGAAATCTTACCACGACTAGAACTGTCAAGATGATGCACTGTGAGACACAAGAACAAATAGTTGATATCATGACCAGAACATTGAAGTTGGATACTTTCCTAAAGTTACACAAATCACTTAGAGTGTGCATAGAATCTAGTATAAATTGATATAATATTCACTTTAAGGGTTAATAAGTGATATAGTGGTCCCACATGATTAAGGACCGTTAGATTTAGGATAAGTTCATCGTATTATTAGGAAACACTAGCGAGATATTTGCATAAACAATTTTGTAGTTTTCTAAACTCCTATAATGCTATTTAATAGCCTCACTTATTATCCAGTTGACAATGAATAAAATTTATCTTCTATTTTTATCTTTTATATTCACAAGAGTCCAACATTAATAATTCCAGGAGAAAAAAAATAAAAAGGTGATTTTCATAATTATATACACTTTAGCATAAATTTCATATTTCTAAAAGAAATTTATATTTGATGTAAAATATTGGTAGAATAATTTTACAAGAGAATAGCTAGGAACTATTTCGTAACAATTACAATTTTTTTAGTGACTATAGCACACAATGAGATAAAATATTATACGGGAGTCATCAAAATGAATGAAATTTAACAAACTTGTATGGATGGCTTCTAATAATTTAGATTGACTTAAACTTAATAAAATAATGATAGAAAATACTACGTAACCTTACATGAAATTTTATTTCAGTTGCAATGATCTACATAGTTGGGAAAACCCTTAAATTACTAGTATTACAATAATTATTAACTAAAACATTATTTATGGAATACAATGCATTCCCTCAGTCTTCTTTCTTATTGTTCAACTGTGAAGGAAACAGACCCTTTCGCTTCTTTCTCACTCTCCACAACAACAACGTTATCTGACACATTGGTCACAGAAAATGCTACAAACTTAGGCTCATCTTGAGCATAAAATGAAAATTGAAAATGGCTAATTCTCTTAGGAAACACCAAAAGCGATGAAAAATCAGCCACCCACTTTGTGCCATTTCCACTGACAGTTAACTTCCCAACCGTTGATCTCAAGCCCATGCCATTGACAAGGTTGTGGTCAACCAGCACTTGATCAATGCTACTGAATTCCCCATCTAGACTTACAATAGGAACCTTCCTTTTGGGGTTACCATTGAACATGTTATTCAGTATATTTAGACCCAAAACTTGACCTTTAACAGACTTCAATACAATATTAGCATCCCCTAGAAACAACCCATTTGTGACATGAACTTGAACTGGATCTTCCATAACTATTCCAGTGTAATCCATATAACAATTGTCAATTCTTGTCAGAGAATTACCAGGCAATTTCACTAATATCCCTATGCCACCAAAACCTGTTGCCTTGTTATAGCAATGCACCCCAGTTAAAATGTTAGCTTGACCCCTTAGAACAACACCAATGGCTGCTGAAAAAACTACAACATCTGTGATTGCATTATCATTGCTAGCAAGATCAATGGCTACCCCTGAGAAGTGCTTCTCATCTTTGTCTCCTCCAACGGTTGAGTGTTGTCCAAGAAAGCAATCTGTGATGAAGGTCTCGTGTCCTTGGTGGACCAGAATTCCTTCCGTGGTGAAGTGAAGGAAGAAGCAATTGTTGATCCGGATTCTAGCAGAATCAACGATCAATATCCCTCCTCCTCTGTAGCTTGAATCAAAGAGAATGTCACTGAAAGTTATGTCTTCATAGTAAATGCCACCATTGCCTTGTTTCTCAGTCTTTGATGACCATAACTCAACTAGATGTCCATCACCAGGAAATTTATCAGATGCTCTCAACGTTCCATCTCTTACCTAATCAATAATACTTTGTGAATTTTTCAAAACCAAAGCTTTAAGATATAAACAATACGAGGAAGTTGTGCCAAAGTTACACACTAAATTGGTTGTTGCTCACAAAAACAGAAGTGCAAGATTCATCATGGACATAACTATCTCAGCAAAAACTTAGAAAATTGTTGCTTAGTAATAGAGAGATTGATTAATTTGAATGTGGTAAAGCTTTTCTTAAGATTGGTCACTGATTCTCTCACTTCTTTTACTTCTGCTGTGGGCTAATCTTTTGCAGATTTGATGATATTCTTTCTCAGAAAAAATCTTACTATGTATCGGGAGTATAATAGGTAATCTACTTTACATATGCAAAGTAAACAGTAGCAACATATTAGTTGTTTTTTTAATGAAAGCTTTAAAAGGAACGTGGCAAAAATGGTTCCAAATTTCTATGATAATACTACAGTACATAAGCATCTTCTAAGAAATTGATATTCTAAGAAATGGATAGTTGTCGGTAGGAAAGACAGATAATTTATGACACCGATCCAGTAATGTGCCTTTTTTTTTTTTAATTAAAGCCACATAAAATATTAACATATCATTACACGTATTACTTCTTATATTTGTAAAAGGACAATTTTATTTTTAAATTTAATAGTAAGCATCACATTTCAAAAGACTAATTAAAATAATAACACGTTACTTTTAAAATTAACTAAGATACTAGTATATATTTAAACAAAAATGTCCTCAGTTAATGTGCTGGTTTTTCATGTGAGTTATTATTTGTAAATACTAAATGAAAAGCGCATTTAAAAATATAAAAAAGTATTCTTTTGACGTATTTAAATTTTTACACCCATTGATATTATTCTTACTTATTTTTTTCTTTTTTTTAAATATAAAAATTTAAATTTTTATAACCATTTTTGAAATAAATTTTATGATTATTTTAAAAATTTCATGATATTATTATTCAAAAATATAATTTGACCAAATGCTTCAACATTGTAAAAATATGAAAAGAAAATAATATCTTTCATGAAAAAAAACACCACAGAAGAGAATAGACGGGTAGATACTAACCACAATATTGCCAACACCTGAAGGGAATGTGATCGGTTTGCTGATTTTGTAGTTTCCACCTTCGAAATCAATGACAACCCCTCCAAGATCATTCACCCCTGCAACCATCTCATAACCCTTCTGCAAACCAAAAGCATCTTCCACTGCTTTCAAAATGGCATCGCCACTCTCTTCATTTCCACTTGGATCAGCACCATACTCACTCACGTACAACACTCTCCCTCTCTAACACAAACAACATCAAACAATGTCATTAACTGCTTGTCACAAACGGTTAAAACAAGTTGAAAAACAAGAAAAAAAAACATTTTTTTTTTCTGCAATGCATTGTGCTTTAGTTACCCTCTTTGTTTCTGATGAAGCGGGTGGTGATTCCGAAAGAGTTGCAGCTAAATCTTGAATCTTTCGATCAAGTTTGGCCCTGAATTCTGACAGCTTTTTCTCCTTGCTGAAAGTGAAACATCTGGTGTCTGCTACTTGTAGCACCAGAAATAAGAAGACAAAACACACCGCTAAGAATCTCATTGATCTTGAAACACTTAAACACACTGTTAAAATAAGTAAAAGGAATGAGTTTTTGTTCTGGTTATGGTTACGGTAGAGACGTGAGAGACTAGTTGGTGGGCAGAATGAACATTTTATTAGTTTCAAGTATGAGGCTTTATAATAATAACATCTGTCGGGTCATTCAATAGGTGGGGTCAGGTCCGTCGTATAAATGCCTTAAAAGTGAGAGCAGTTATAAAAGAAATTTTTTTTTTAACAACATTTTTTTTAGAATTTTTTCACAACAAACGTAACGTAATTAGTCTACTTTAAATATTTTTTAAATATAAATTTAAATAAATTAATAAAATAATAACATATGTATCGTTGTCAAGTATTTTCTAAAATATCATTACCCAGTTATAAATAGAAATTCTGCAACCAATAATTAAATCAACTTCTTTCTTTTATTGGTAATTGATAGATCAATAAATAAACTTCTTTTATCGTTAACTGATATGATCAATCTTTTATTGTTAATTGATATGTATATAATATGAGAAATAGTTTTAAAAAAGTGTATATACATAGGTAATTGTACAGTTAATATAAAAATATGTATATATTAATTACAATTTTATATACATAGGAATATTTAATGTACAATATTATATATCTTATGATTCATTATACATTAAGGTATATAATTTATATATTAATGTATTAAATATATAATGATATACTAATTGTATGTTAATAGTAAGAATCGCATATATATATATATATATGTATGTATGTATATATTGGTTATACAATTAATTGCATATTTAAAATTATAATTAATATTATTAATATATAATTTTTTTATTTAAAGTTATTAGTTGTACGTTTAATAAATGTACATTTTAAAAAAATAATTAAAAGTTTGATTAAAAATAATTTTAAATATTATTTTTAAATTATATATGAGTCATAGTTACATTTTGTTTTCAAAAATTTAAGTATTTTTTATATTTCAGTATTTCATTTAATAAATTAGTATGTGTTGTTTATATGATAATACTATATGTTATGTGTTTTATAAGTGTATTACTGTATTTCAGAAGTATATTCGTAATTTTGTTAAACTCGCATGAAATTTTTAATATAATTTGTTATATTTCTTTGTTATACTATAATTTTCATTTACGTGTACTTAATAATCCACTTAATTTGATCCATTGTTTATAAATATAACTTAGAAAGAAAATTTGGAATAAATAACTTTGAATATTTAAAGTGGTTGGAAAATAACTGAGAGGGTAAGTTGTTACTTATTTCATTTTTAAAAGTGAAATGTCAAATATCGAATATGTTTGTATAAACAAATTATGATATTTTTATTGATAAATTTATGGACTGATAAACAAATCAATTGGTTTACTAGTAAGGAATTGACCTTAGCTTATGTTCATGATAAATTGTAACGAAATTAAATTTTACCTTGAGTAAGCAACTCAAATGATGATTTTTTCTTTTTAAATACTTGATTGTTTTTATCAAATTGTCATGCAATATCACCGTACGTGTGGACAACTCTTTACAATCCAATCAACTTTTTAAGTCAAATGCTTCAATTATATGGAAATTTTCCTTTTGTGGTTCAGGGACAAGTATGTATCATCAAATTCCTCAAATTAATTTCTACATAACTTCTTTAATCATCAACTTAATCAATAGGTTTACATAAAATGGTTCATAAATATCATTTAAGTGTGAGAACCAACATTTTCAAGATTTATCACTTGGTTCTTTAAGGTGTGTAAAGGAATGACACACATTTTTTTTAATGGATACAAATTCTAAAGTACTTGAAAAACACTAGAAGGGGATTGAATAGTGTTAAAGGAAATATTTATTTTGCAACCCTTATGATATAGCACATTATTGAGTTTTCAGTTTTTCTGATAAACACTTGGTTACTCGACCTAATAAATGATTATAAAAGATAGTTACTTTTGACGTGCTATTCAGATCGTACACTACAGGGTTTGTAAGAACCTCCTTTGTTGAAGAATAATAGTTTAGTGCAGAAGGTTCTTGTATTTAAAAATAAAGGCCTAGTTGCAGGTTTTACAAGAAAAGCATTTCGACAAGAGAAGAGATAGTTGCAAAGATATTTTTATACTGGTTCACTCCAACTGAACTACGTCCAGTTTCCTCCACAGAGAGTTTTACTATAATCTTCAACAAGATTACAACTGAGTATTCACACCACTCTTGGTCTTCTTAGTTAGTGAATAACTTCATGTTACCCTAGACTGAATGAGTATTCTCACCACTCCTGGTCTCCTTAGTCAGCGAATAACTTCCTGTTACCCTAGACTGAATGAGTATTTTCACCACTCCTGGTCTCCTTGATCAGAGAATAACCTCATGTTATCCTAGATTGGATAAGTATTTGCAATACTCTTGGTATTAAGCAACATTGCCTAGATTTCCTTAACTCAACTGAGTTCAACAAGTGCTTTAATTCTCTTCAGAATTGAAATCAATGATTCCTTACAAGTCATTCAAACTATTACTCTCGTAGAGAGGATGTGATTAGAATACAATACAGTCTAAACATTCGCAGGTGTTTAGTAAGAAATGATGTAGAAGTCGAAGTTCCACACCAAATGGAGGAAATGTCACATGTTAATGAAATCATTGAAGTTGAAGAAGTTATTAGATTGCAAGATATATAAGGTGGTCTTGAAGAAGTGGACCCATCAATGTATCATCATTTGAAGGTCATGTGGATGAAGAAACAACTGAATAGGAAGAATGCAATGAAGAGGGGCAAAATGAAAACCATGGATATGAATTTGAAAACTCTAGCTTTAAATAGATGTAGGTACGTTCATGCATTTTGGATTAATTTGTTACAAAGATTTAGGCATGGATTAGTGGTGGTTTTTATTAATATTTTTTCACTAACTTTTGTTTTGAGATTTGGTGCTATCATATGTAAAAAAAGATAAACAATTAAGTTGTTTTGGCTTTAATTGTGAAGTTTTCTTATATTGTATGTGTGACTGAGTTATACTGACTACTAAAATTCCAATAAAGTTTTGGCTAAGAACTACTCATTATACTAGGTTTAGTACCTTGGCTCAGAAAAATAGAAGTTCATTAGTAAGTCAAATACCCTTTGAATTGTGATGTAGGTAATTTCAATATTTTGTAGCTTTTAGTTGGTTTTTAGCGTAATTATAAACATGAACTTGTAGTTTTCTGTGTTTGGGAGAGAGATCGAGCTTGTTCAAATGTAAAACTCGAGAAAATGAGCTTGTTCTACATTAGAACTGTGCAATTAATCTTGTTTCAAGTTAAAATTCAAGAAATCAAGCTTGTTCCAATTTAGAACTTGGTAAACTAAGGCTGTTCCAAGTTAGAATTTGGGAAACCAAGCTTGTCCCAAGTTAGTACTCAGGGAATCGAGCTTGTTCCGGGTTAGAACTTGAGAAACCAAGCTTGTTGTGATTTAGAACTCGAGAAACCAAGGTTGTCTTACAACTATGGAAACTGAGCTTGTTCTCGGTTAGAACTTGGGAAACCAAGCTCGAGAAACAAAGTGTATGAATGAAAAGACCGTGTATTTTCTTGTGCCTTTCATATTCATGTATCTTCTTCATGTAAAGGGGATCAAGTGGTTTTAACCGTCCTCTATTGTCGTCAACTCCTACCAATAAAGGGAAGGGGGAAAACCTTAAGTTATCTCGTATAAACAACCTAAATCCTTCATCCACTCTACTAACTACACCTACTTCAACTTCCATTACTAGATTCATTCCACCTACATTGATTATTATTGGGTTGACACTCACACCATCCATGGTATTATCACCAGTTGATCGATGCACATCATCCTCCCCCATGAGGCTTCTAATCCATTAACTTCTACCACAAATGTTGCATCGTCACCTCCTACACATATCCCAGGGACACATTCAAGTTCAACAATTAATGATATTGATATGGAAGAGGACTCCAATCATCATCTTACGATTCAACCTATTGGAGGAAGGTAAAAATATAATAAATTATTATATATATAATTTAATTATGCTACATCAATTTATTATATTTTAATGTTTCAATTGTACTTTGGTTTAGGTTTTATCCATCAAAAAATGCATCAAAAGCCATCACAACCACCATTAAGAAACAATTTAATGAGTCACGACTAACATGGGGAGCAATCTCTAGGAGAGAGAAAGAGAGGTCTTTTCTTCCAATGTTTTAAGGTACCCATACAATTATTCCAGATTAATACATTGATTAGTTTTCAAATTACTGTGAATTTATTATTTGGAGAGATTTAATGATATATCATGTATGGTTTAATTTCTTTTGAAGGAGTTGAATGTTTGAAAGCTATGGAGGTTATGTATTGATTTATTAAGTCATCACTTTAGTAGAAGAAATTAATGTTATGAGGCCATTCACTAAGTTATTTTTTTGAAAACATGGCTTTATTTTTTTGAAAACATTGCACGTCTACTAACAATATCTTGTTAATTCACCAAGGATAGAGTGTTGGGAAACAGGTTGACTTCTTTATTTCACCAAGAAGGGGGGGGGGTGAATAGGTGTTGTTTCAAAAACACTTTCTTTTCGCAATCTTGAAATCAAAGTATAAAGCGTTTTGAAATTTCTTGAATTGCAAGCAATCAGAATATGTATGCAGCGGAAATTACGTAGTTGACCGTGTGAAGAATAAAGTCGACTAGAATGTAAAGATAAGGGATAGAGAAATGCAAACACAAATTTTATACTAGTTCGACCAACAATGCCACATCTAGTGTCCTTCCATCCTAGGAAGCAAATGCACTATAATGGTTGCGGTTTTTACAACAAGGAATTTATAGAAGACCTCCACGTCAAAAATATAAATCTCCTCTCTAACCCAAAACCAAAATATAGCTGCACAAGACAATTAGACTTGCAGCAAGAATCCCCTATTCTGCAATATGCAACACCACTTTGAACAATCCTCAAAGTGAACTATCCCACTGTATCACAATAGGTCCAATTCCAGCAATCTTCACAGGATGCCAAGCTTCTCAGAAAATTCCAATAGTCTTCACAGGATGCCAACCCTTTCAGAAAATTCTAGCAGTCTTCACAGGATGTCAAGCCTACACGATAAATCACAGAAGCACCTTCTTGTACAGAGGTTGATCAGCCAATGAATGCACAATTGAATCTCCTCTTTGAATCTCTTTTCAAGAAAGATCACCACTGTCTTCTTGGAGAATTCTTGGAGTAACGAGAAATCTGAAACAGAAATGAAATTGTCAAATCATCAAAAGTCTTAGAACAAACTAGTGTTCAGTATATTTATATATTTTTGTTAAACAATCAGTTTCTCAATCGAATGTGCTACTAATTCAATCGACTGTATTATACAGTTATAACAATTTAGTCAACTTAGTAGCCTATGGTCAACAAACAACAGAACACATTCAATACAATTGACCAAGTCATCAATGCTCAACTAACTTTTAAAAATATAGCTGTTAGAGTGCAAGAGCATAACAGAATTCCAAATCAAACAACAGATACAATCGAATATGTAAAATACAATGTCGACTATCACAATGTCAAACACTTTGAAATTCTTTTCTTCTCAAAATCGCACATAGCATTGATTCACAACATCAGTACAAAGGTTTTAGCATAGTCGAATCCATTAGTAATGTAGTCGACTGTACTAGAACTTTGTAGCAAAGTGTACCAAAATTTAGGTGTTTGCTAATTTACGTAAAGAGGTTTTTCAGTTGGTACATTTTAGCAAAGTGTACCAAATTTTAGGTTACAAAGATGTCCCTGTTAAAAAAGAAAACCAACTTTAAATCCAAAGGTATTTTAATAATTTTAAAATTTAATTTAAAATAAAAAAATAAACGGTAGTTATTAAAAATCCTTATTGGTCCACGTGTACGAGAGAAGTTATTAGCTTTTATTTTTTTTTTTATTTTGTGTATTGTTTTGTGTATTTGATGTCTAATTGAGTTATAAAAGGAAGAATTGTCATGTGTTGCACAAGTCCCTTGGGAGAACGATACTTTACTTATCCACTGTATTACTTATAACGATTTGGTATACTTGCCAAAAAGTTATCAGTATGGTGATAACAACAAAGGGAGAATCATCGGTATAGGTAAAACAAAAACTACTTCATCTTATGAAATTAAGAATGTATTACTTGTTGAAGGGTTAAAACACGATTTGCTTAGCATCAGTCAACTATGTGACAAAGGCTTAAAGATTACTTTCGAACCCAAATATTGTCTGATCAACAACGGGACAACCAATGAGTTACTGCTCGTGGACAAAAGAGTTAACAACATCTACATAATCTACTTCACAGACAACTCATTCGAATATGTTGTGTGCCTGATCACTAAAGAAGAAGATGCTTGGCTATGGCACAAAAGACTCGCTCACATAAGCGTGAATCAAATGAACAAGCTTGTCTTCAAGAAACTGGTAAATGGTTTACCCAAGATTCGGTTTACAGTTGACAGATTATGTGATGTTTGTCAAAAAGGGAAGTTAACCAAACAACCTTTCAAGAGTAAACGTGAAATGTCAACCACGAAACCTCTTCAGTTACTTCACATGGATCTGTTTGGACCATCAAGAATAAAGAGTCTCGGAGGAAATTCATACGGACTAGTTATTGTTGATGATTATTCAAGGTACACATGGACTTACTTCATTGCAGCCAAAATGACACACTTAAAGTTTTCAAACGATTTGTTGTTGCTGCTCAAAACGAGATGGATCTTAAGATTAAGGCTATCAGAAGTGATCATGGTGGAGAATTTCAAAACAAAGAGTTTGATGACTATCTTGTCGAAATGAGAATTACTCATAACTTCTCTGCACCTAGAACTCCACAGTAGAATGGAGTTGCTGAAAGGAAAAACAGAGCTCTCGAGGAATTGGCAAGATCAATGCTAAATGACAAAGACATACCAAAATACTTTTGAGCAGATGATGTAAGTACTGCATGCTATGTACTAAACAGAACAATTATAAGGTCTATATTAAAGCTCACTCCATATGAATTACTGAGAGGAAGAAAACCAAACATTGCACATCTGAGAGTCTTTGGTAGCAAATGTTTTGTGCTGAATAATGGAAAAGAAAACCTTGGAAAGTTTAACTCAAAGGCAGATGAGGCTATCTTCATAGGATACTCCTTAAACAACAAAGCTTACCGTGTTTACAACAAAAGGACTATGAATGTTGAAGAATCCATTCATGTTGCATTTGATGAGTTTATCATGGCTCCAAATCACTCTGAACAAGTCAGAGATTCTGCTGAAGAAGATATGAACTCAAATGAAAAAGAAGAGTTGCTTGAAGAATTTGTTCATAAAGAAGATAAAATTGAAGAAGTCGACAAGGAAGATGATAATCAGTTAGTCGACTCTCCAAAAACAAAAGCGACTAAAGAATGAAAAGTACCATGAAATGTTTCCACAAAAAATTTCATTGGTGATATGTCAAGAGGTGTATCTACAAGAAGGCAGTTAAATCAATTATGTATGAATGTTGTGTATGTATCCAAAATCAAGCCTAAGAAAGTCGAGGAAGCTTTGAATGATAAAAATTGGATTATGGATATGCAAGAAGAGCTAAATCAGTTCAGACGAAATAATGTATGGGAACTCATACCAAGAAGACCTGAGCTGCAAGTAGTAGGCACAAAATAGGTATTCTAAAACAAAATGGATGATTCTGGTGAAATAATAAAGAACAAGGCAAGGCTAGTTGCAAAAGGCTACTGTCAGGAAGAGGGAATCGACTATGATGAGACATATGCTCCTGTAGCCAGATTGGAAGCAATTAAAATACTTCTTGCTATTGCATCTACTACGAAATTCAAGTTGTATCAGATGGATATTAAAAATGCCTTCTTAAACGGATATATCAAAGAAGAAGTCTATGTTGAACAACCACCTGGTTTTGAGGATTTTTAAAATCCTGATCATGTTTACAAACTGAGAAAAGCCTTGTATGGATTGAAACAAGCTCCAAGATCATGGTATGAGCGACTAAGTAAATTTCTGGTTAGGAAAGGCTTCTCTAGAGGAAAAGTTGATTCAACCCTGTTCATAAAGAGTTCAAATGAAGACAAATTATATGTTCAAATATATGTCGATGATATAATTTTTGGTTCAACTAATCCTATGATGTGTAAAGAATTTTCAAAGATTATGCAGGAGGAATTTGAAATGTCCATGATGGGAGAGTTAACATACTTTCTTGGTCTACAAGTCAAGCAAACCAAAGAAGGAATTTTCATCCATCAATCCAAATACTGCAATGACTTGCTGAAAAAGTTTAAAATGTTGGACTGCAAAGATGCTGCAACTCCTATGGCAACTAACTGTTCTTTGGATCTTGATGAGGCTGGAAAGAATGTTGATCAGAAAATGTATCGAGGTATGATTGATTCTCTTTTGTATCTTACTGCCAGTAGACCTGACATAATGCATAGTGTATGTCTCTGTGCTAGGTTTTAATCTACTCCTAAAGAATCACACCTAACTACTGTAGAAAGAATTTTGAAATATCTCAAAGGTACCAAAGGTCTAGGACTGTGGTATCCGAGTGGTACAAACATTTTTCTAACCGGTTATAGTGATTATAACTTTGGAGGTTGTAAACTTGATAAAAAAAGCACTAGTGGCACATGTCATTTACTTGGTTCATCACTGATCTTTTGGCATTCAAAGAAACAAACATGTGTGGCTTTATCTACCACAGAAGCTGAGTACATAGCAGTTGGAAGTTGTTGTGCACAATCTCTTTGGATAGAGAGTCAATTAGAGGAGTATGGTATAAATCTTGAAAACATTCCCCTAAAATGTGATAGTACCAGTGCTATAAATTTGACAAAAAAAATCCTATTCTACATTTTAAAACCAAGCACATTGATATAAGGCATCATTTTATTCGTGATCACATCCTAAAGGGTGAAATCAAAATTGAGTATGTCGAAACTTTACATCAGTGGGCTAATATTTTCACAAAACCTCTGAACAAAGAGAGATTTTATACAATTCAAAATGAACTGGGAATTTTGAGTGATAGTAGTATAACCTGATTAATTGATGCGGCTGCAACTTGTTTGAAGTCAACTATGTTAATCTGTTACACATCTGAACACATTGACTTCTGCTATTCATAACTATTTTTCTTGCATAACTAAAGTGCTTGATCTGGAAAGGATCTTTGAAAGCTTTTGCAGGAATAACATTGCTTTGGAACTATCAGGTGGAACACAACAACTTTGGAAAGCAATATATTCGACTGAAGAATTACAACAATCGACTGATCTATAACAGGGCTAACAATTCCAATTCTGGAATTTGGTTTTTCTTTTTGTGATTGCTTATTTTGATATATCTGCTATTATCTTTACTATAAATAATCTGTTAATCATCTTATCTGAGATAATATTGTGAGATTGTTGATAATTGTATCATTGCATATCTGAATTGAGTGATGTACTATCTTTGATATAATTTTGTGATTGAACTGATTGTTTAATCTGTGATATGCTGCATTGTGCATCTGATTTGATTTTATTACTTATACATAATGACAGGGGGAGTATCACACTTTACATATTTTCATTCACATGCCTGTATTTCAGGGGGAGTTATTTGTTACATGTGACTGAATGTGATATGAATATCATCATTGTACTTTGAAAGCTTGCATATTTTGTTGACTATATATATGGTGGGTTCAACCGCATTCCATACTTCCTCAGCTGCCCAAACACTTCCTCCAAATCCTTGAGATGTTCATCGACTGATCGACTTTGAACTACCATATCTTCAACATATACTTCCATACACTTTCCTATTTGATTACAAAAAACTTTGTCCATAAGTCGTTGGTATGTGGCTCCCGCATTCTTAAGACCGAACGACATTACATTATAGCAATATGTTGATCATTCAGTAATGAAGGCAGTGTTTTCGCTATCCGGACGGTACATAGGGATTTGGTTATATCCCGAATATGCGTCTAAAAAGCTAAGAACTTCATACCTCGAAACCCCATCCACCAGTCCATCAATACTCGGGAGAGGATACGTGTCCTTGGGACATGCCTTGTTTAAGTCGGTAAAGTCCGTACACATCCTCCACTTATCGTTAGACTTTTTCACCATTACCACGTTGGCCAGCCAAGTTGTGTACTTTACTTCTTGTATAAACCCAGCTTTTAGCAGTTTCCCTACCTCCTCATCCACTACTTCTCTTTTTTCCAACTCTAACCTCCTTTTCTTTTGTGCAGCCGGTCGCACATCTTTAAACAAAGACAACTTATGGGAGATGACGTCCGGATGTATCCCTGGCATATCAGCTGTTGGCCAAGCAAATAGGTCCTTATTGCGAATTAACACCCGACCAACCTCTTGTACTTGGTCATGTTTCAAACTTCGTCCGATTGTGGTAACCTGGTCCTTGCTCCCTCCCATGATGAACAGTTGGGTATCCCCCCATCGGTTCTATCCGATCTTCAGTATTTGCCCTAGGATCCAATTCTGCCATCTCTACTACCGATCCTTCTGTTGTCTGTTTGGAAATTCGAGGCTTTACCTTTAATGCCGCAGCATAACATTCCCTTGCCATATTTTGGTTCGCCCTAATTGTGCATACTCTTTCATTATCAGATGGATACTTCAACACCAAATGGGGAGTAGAAACGATGGCACCAAAAGCATTCAGACACGGACGACCTAGTAGAACATTATAAGATGTATCCGCTTCTATTAAGAGAAAACGAACCTTCAATTCCTTTGTCGTTTTCTCCATCCCTAAGTTGACCGGTAGATCAATATAGCCCTTAGTATCCACCCTTTCACCCGCGAATCCAACAATTTGCTCATGTAAAGGCATAATGGCTTCCTCCGACACATCCATTTGCTTGAAAGTTTTCCAATATAGTATATTGGCTGAGCTCCCCTGGTCGATCAAGATCTTCCCTATCTGGTACCGGGCGATCATCGCAGTGATCACCATCGGGTTGTCCTGATCAGGATCCGGAGCGTGGAAATCCTCATCAGAGAATGTGATAACAGGCATCGACTTCTTCACAACTTCTACTCGGTTGACATGGTGCAAATTCCTTAAATGTCGTTTACGAGCTGAAATGGCTAAGCCCCCACCCGTAAATCCTCCAGAGATCGTATTGATCACCCCCTAACCGTTCGGTCCCTACTTCTACTTCTGCTACGCCGACCCTCACGTTTATGATTTTGCCTCCTTGGATGTGTAGGTTCATTTGCAACACTGCCCCCACCACTTGAAGGACCTCCTCTTTGTACAAACTCTCTTAGGTGCCCTTCTTGGACTAAACTCTCCAACTTATCCTTGAGAGTTGTACAATCTTCTGTTGTATGTTCCCTATTCTAATGATATCGACAATACTTGCTCTCGTTGGCCCCCAAGGGTGTTGGTGTTTTAACAACTGTCAACAAGTCAGCTCTCAAGGCTTCTTCCATCACTCTAGCCCGAGGAACGTTTAATGGTGTATGATGAACATATTGAGGAACCCTAAACTGACCTTCTCCCCTCTGCCCATTTCCTCCATCGCCTCTCCCAAACATCCGCCTATCGCCCCTTCGGTCTCTCCCCATCTTATTCATAGGTTCCACCTCTTCTCTCCCCCTTTGATAGGCCCTACCTTCTTCAACACGAATGAAACTCGCCAACCGGTTTTGTAATTCGTCCATCGTTTGAGGCTCTTCCGCGTACAGGTAATCAACAAATGGTCCTGCTCTTAATGTAGTAGTTAATGCGCTCACTATTAACCTCTTATCAACGTTTCTTACTTGTCGAGCTGTTCGGTTAAACCTCTCCATGAATGCCTTAAGGGATTCCTCCCTGCCCTGTCTCATTCTTACCAAAGCCGTATATGTCACACTCGGAACTCGACTTGACGCATATTGTTGACTAAAGAGTTGTCTCAGTGTAGCAAAGTTGTCTATCGTTCGCAGCAACAGTGAATGAAACCAATCTAACGCTTCTCCCTTCAAAGACAATGAAAAGACTCTACACCATACCAGTTCGTTTGAAGAGTAAACTGCCATAGCATCAACGAAGGAACGAAGGTTTTAATCGGATCCGTCCAACCGCCATACGTCTCCATCGATGGTAACATCCTGTTATCCGGCATGACAGCTCTCATAACACGCGCAGTGAAAGGATGGAGTCCTTCAGCTTGATCAGGTAACTTGATTAGTGCTCGATCGTCCAACGGTGGATTCTGTGCTTGTGACTCATCTGCCCGTTCCTCTTCTTGGCCGCTTTGGTCGTCCAAGTTTCCCTCTCCGTGTCCACCTCCACCTCCATTGTTTTCGTTCCCTTCTCTTCCTCTTTCGTTCCCCCCCTCTTCCGTTTCCCCCTCCTCGCCCATTTCCACCTCTACCCCATTCATGTCCTCCTCTTCCTCGTCCATTTCCTCGTCCATCCTATCTGTTAGGTCCAACATTGGCTTCCCCCTGGTTCCATTTCCTTGTGTTATAGGATTATCCTCTTCTCCATTCTCAAAGTAAATAGTTTCAACATTCATAGACTGAGCCGACTGTCCACCCCCTCCATTACCACGGTCAGCCCTCATCGCCACCATCTCTGCCCTCATCTCCTGCATCTGTCTTTGCATCTCTTGCAACAGCTGCAAGTGAGACTCTCTCACCATTGTGATCGCGTTTGGGTTGTATATGAAATCTCGGGCCCCACGGTGGGCGCCAAAATGTTTCTGTATGGGATCCGAGATTAACATTCCTCACACTTTTCTTCCCTCCGACCGGTTTTCCGATGCTCACTGCCAACTTCTCTCTAGACAACGTACGGTTATAACCTGCATGTTAGCACTCCAACGCTCAAGTAAGCAAGGTCACAACTAGGGTAAAGTATCGATAATTAGTTCAGAGAGTCTACCTGGTTTAACCTATCTGTATTTATAGAGATTAGGCCCATAAATGGGCCTTAACTTCTTTTGTAACTGTTATACCATATCCCGTAACATCCGCCCTTCACTTATAACAACCTCACCACGTAAGTTTCTTGTTACCCAATACTTGCTCAATACCCTTGGTCACCCTTCAACACCCTACCAACTTCTTTTCTTCAGTTTATACCTTAACTGATCGCTTATCATTCTCTATCGATCGGTCAACCCCCTATACTACAATAGGTGAATAAGAAAATACCAAATCAATATTTAGATTATTTTATTTGTCTTTCTAAACTCATCAATTTGGTTTCCTTTACATGATTTGGTCCTGACCCACAAGGATTGGGAGTAAAAAAATCCATGTGGGTTGGAGTAAAAAAAAACTCACAAGTCCAAAAAATCTTACATAAAAAAAGCCCTGTGGGCCAAGGTAAAGCTATGAGTCCTTTTTTTTTCTAAAAAAAAATATTCATTTTAAATATAAGAAAAAAATTAATTAATTTCTAATTTCTTACAAATCTAAATAATAAAAGTTAACAATAAATATTTACAATATTAAGTGATTTATAAGGTATCATTTCTTTATATTCACTAAATTTATTACTATTAAAATGAATATTTAAAGATTATAAACATTTTATATGCTAGTTGTTATTAATTCAATTGTTCAACATACATGTAGTTTATTAGTTTCTATTTTTTTTTACTATTGTAATTTTTTTAATCGTACATATATCTTTCAATTATTTTCTGTGTTGATTGATTTACTTTCAAAGTACATGTTTTACCATTATACATAGAAAAAAAGTGAATAAAAAAATATAAAATAATATCTTTAACACAATTTTAAAATATAATTTTATTAGTTTTTTTTTTTATATTATGTTTTAACCTAAAACTTCTACCTTTCTTCTTAAATTCTAATCATGTTGATTTTCTTCTTTATAGAATTAAAAGAAATTAATAAACTGTTAAAATGTTATAAAAAATTCATACTATATAAAAAAAATCAATTATTTATTACTATAAAACAAAATCCAAAAGTTCCAAGATTCAAAAGCAACAAAAGAGGTGTCTTAGGGTCCCATGAAAGGAAAAAGGGAAGAAACATGAGGGTAACTAGAAGAAGACAAAACCAAAAGACAAGAAGCAAGTTTAGTGTTTCACGTGCCAAAAGATTGGTCATATCAATAAGTATTGCCCAAAGAAGGGTAAAGGTTCTGAGATGTAAGAAACAACCGATGTTGTTGAGGCCTCCAAGCGATATGAATCAGCTGGTGTTCTGGTAGCTTCATCAGAAGATTCTCAGAGAAATTGGGTCATGGATTCAAGTTGTACATATCATATGTGTACGGTGAAGGATTATTTTGAGAATCTTGAACAGAAGGAGTATTTGTACTTCTTGGCAATAACAAGGCCTTCAAAGTGTAATGTATGGGATCTATAAGGCTTAGGATGTTTAACAGTCATGAAATGGTGTTGTAGGGTGTGAGGTATGTTCCTAAACTAAAGAGGAATTTGATTTTTATAAGCTCATTTGATCTTATGGGATATTCCAAGAAGGTTAAGAATGGAATGATGAAGGTATCCACTAGAGATTCTATCATACCCAAAGGTAGAAAGAGTAATGGATTATACATCCTAGAAAGATCCACAATCATCACTCATGCCTTAGTTACAAGTCAAACAACAGAAGACAAAACTAGACTATGGCACTTGAGGATGGGTCACATTAGTGAGAAAGGCTTGGAAGAATTGGAAAAGCAAAACTAGCTAATGGGAAAAAAACTTCAAAAACTGGATTTTTTGTTTTACCAATGTGTCTTAGGGAAATCACACAGATAAAGTTTGGAACATGTAAGCATACTTCAACTCGACCCTTTGAATATGCACATGTTGATTTGTGGGAGCCATCGAGAACACAAAATCGTGATGGAATAGTATATTTTTTTTAGCATCATTGATGATTTTTCAAGAAGGGATTGGATTTACATTCTTAGGAACAAATCTGAGACATTTTAGAAGTTCAAGGAATGACATACTCAGATTGAAAATCAATAGAGATTCAAGCTGAATGGTCTGGGAATAAACAATGGGCTAGGGTTTGTCTAAGAAGAATTCAAAAGTTTCTACAAGATCCAAGGAATTAAGAGGCACAAGACTATTTTTGGTACCCCTCAACAGAATGGCCTTGTAAAAGGATGAATAGAACCATTCTTGAAAGAGTTTGGTGCACTAGTGCAGAAAAGGCATTTAACGTCATCCTTTAGATGTCTGAACCTCGAATATCCAACGTAAAAAATGACCGGTGGTATTTTTGTAAATAAAACAACTATTTAGACGTCATCTATGGGGGGGGGGGGTAGACGTCAAAATACTCATATACATCAGCTCCCTCGAATGGATGCCAAAACTAAACGAAAAAGTTAAAAAATATAATAATTTTTTATTTATTTAGACGTCAGCTATGGGGGCCCCGACACCTAAATACTCATATATGTCGGCTCCCCCGAATGGATGCCAGAACTAAACGAAAAAGTAAAAAAAAAAAATTAATTTTTTATTCTATTTAGACGTCGACTATGGGAGGCCAACGTCTAAATACTCATATACGTCGGTTCCCCTGAATGGACGCCAAAACTAAATGAAAAAGTAAAAAAAATTAATTTTTTATTCTATTTAGACGTCAGGCCATAAATATAAAAAGTCACTTTTTGACTCCATTTAGACATCCGATCCCGCCACCCCGAACGTCTAAAGTGTGCGCCAAAATAAATTTATAAATGCTTTAAACATCGGCTAAGTTGTGGAACTGATGTTTAAAGCCATTTAGACGTCAGTTAGGGGGGAGCTGACGTCTAATGGTCTGCTATTACCAAACCGGCGCACGAGGCAGTAGTTACGTGCACTCACTATTCATCATCTTCCTTGCGTTTTCTCTCAACGCGCTACGATTTTAAGGTTCGTTTTCTCACTTTTTCACCATTTAAAATTAATTTTATTACGATTACATTACTCTTTGATGAATTATCTTTCATTTGAACCAATTAAATTGCTTTTTCTTTGCGTTTTGTTGCAATTTTTCTCGTGTGCTTGGTCTTCGTGACTACTTTGGCCCTACACAAAAAAACACTCAATCCATGAGTCAGGAAGCATTGAGGAAGATAGATCTTCAGTGGAAGGAAAGACTCAACCAAAGCATGAGATCAATGGAGCAACGATCCATGAAGTAGCTACAAGAACAAAAGGAAATACAAAGAGTGCTTGAAGAGAAGTTGCATTCCATGACGTAAGGCACCATGGGTTGCCCACTGAAGCTCCCATAGTAGACGTTTGACCTGTGTAGTCTAACGTCTATATAGACTTTTGATTGTGGGGTCTGACGTCCTATTAACATCTCTATTAAGGCTCTGGCAAGTGTACCAGATCGTATCAAGTAATATTAAAATGGTAAATCAGAGTATCGTCTCCCAAAGGACTCTTAGGCCTAAACGTTCGTATGATGTTTTGAAATCATAAGACTTGAATAAATGACAATTTGAGTTATAAAAGCAAAACTGAAAATAAAATGCATGCAAAGGTTGATCAATTGACAATTGAACGATATGAATGAATAATGTTGTTGGGGTTTACGGTTTCATTCTAATCCACTCTCAAATATCTATTATTCTTACTAAATTCGACTTTGTTATCAATGTTCATGCCACTTTCTAATTTACCCTAATCCCAATGTCTTGGTGAAAAGAGCCTACTCATAATTACTAGTTTACTATGTCTAGTCTCCCAAGCAATTATTCTTGCATTTCATGTGCACAGAAGCCTTAGGAAATTGATCCTTCTATTCCTATGTCTAGGTAATATTGCTATCAAGAGAATTCTCTCATTCTAGACCTAACTATACGTGTCCATATAGAAAGCATCAAAGATTATGCGTTTGAATAATGTCTTAAACAAAGCATGAATTATAACGGAGGAAAAACTCAAACAAATGATAAACAAAACATATGAATAAAGTAAGAATTTCAATATAAGAGAGTTTTGAATAGGATTACATCGTTCCCAACAACAATGGAGTTTAGTTCACCATGGGCATGGTAAAAATAAATGGAATAAATGAAAAGAACGAAAGATAAAACCCTAAAAGTTGTAGATCGGAGCTTTCGCATCCAAAATCCGCCTCCTAAGAGTGAAGAAGGTGTTTCTGCGTTCTTTCTGTCAAAAGATGACCTCTAAGGGTCGCACTGATCTATTTATAAACTGTGAAAAATTACAGAAAACTAGCCCAAGTCCAAAGTACAGCGCTCAGCGTTGGATTCACCGCTCAACGGTAGGTGCGACACTTGAGTGGGACGCTCAGTATTCACGCCCAAGCGTTTGGCAGTGCTTACTGGAGAAGCCAACGCTCAGCGGTAGGCGCGACTCTATCTTCTCCCCTCAGCGTTAGCGCTTAAGTGTTTGACAAATTCTTTTTCAGCAAAGCTGGCGCTCAGCGCTGAACTAGCGCAGAGCGGTGGCTGCGATTCTTCATTTGCACCTTTTTTCATCCTTTATTGAGTCCAACTCCTTCCTACTTCAATATCCTTCATTCAATTCTCGTTAAGTCCTGTCAAAATAAGGAAAATCAAGCATAATACCCATAAAACCACCTTTGACTATCTTATAACCTAAATAAGACAAAATGCATGATTTCAAACTAGTTTATAAGTAATAAAGGATGTGTTTTGTATCAAAATCAAGTATGAAAATAACGGTTTTTTAACCGTTATTAGTCTCCTAGAAACACGTCAGGTCGGGATCAGACGTAAAAAGCCCAAAATAATAGAGTTAAAAGTCTTTTCTGCATTAATGGTGCATGCTTGTTGGAGCAAGATTATCCAAAGCATTCTAGGGAGGGGTTGCCAATACAATATTGTATTTGATCATCAGGAGCCCCTTAACTGCTCTCAATTGTAAAACACCAATGGAGGTTTGGAGTGGAAAACCGACTGATTACTCTAACTTGAGGGTGTTTGGTTCTTTGGCTTTTGCTCATGTGAAAGGGGACAAATTGGAAGCTCGAGCTGTGAAGAGCTTCTTCCTTTGATATGGTGAAGGAATAAAGGGGTACAAGTTGTGTAGGTTAAATACCAAATCTTCAAAATTGATTATCTGTAAGGATGTTATTTTTTACGAGGTAAGGATGGCAACCTATCATGAAAATTCAGAATGTGAAAGGAATAAGGCTCTCATTTAGATGGATTACTCGATTAGTGAATTGTAAAGAGATCTTCCTTCAAATCCAGATGATGATCCAGAGATTCAAAAGGGTATGATCATGACATTAGTAATTATCAACTTGTTCGAGATAGAGAAAGAAAGGTCTCTAAACCAACCAGGAGGTTTGGGGAAGTAGACTTAATTTGCTATGCCTTAACTGTTGTTGGAGAACTTGAAGGCTCAAAAGAACCTAGAAATTTTAGGTAGGCACATGAAAGTAATGAAAGATAGCTTTGGCAATGTGTTATGGAGGAAGAACTTAAGGCCTTGAGGAAGAATAACACTTGGAGACTTGTGAAACTGTCGAAGGGCAAGATGGTAGTTGGTTCCAAGTGGATCTTCAAAAAGAAAGAAGAGGTACCCGGGGTTCAAAAGACAAGGTATAAAGCAAAGTTAGTGGCTAAAGGCTTCATCCAGGTCAAAGGTGTTGATTACAATGAAATCTTCACTCCTATGGTGTAGCATTACTATGTGAGAATTCTAATATCAATTGTAACCTAGTTTAATTTGCATCTGGAGGAATTGGATGTTAAAACTGCGGTTTTGCATAGAGAGCTGGATGAAACCATTTACATGTGACAACCAAAAAGCTTTGCTTTGGATGATAAAGTATCTTATGTAAAAATCCCTATATGGCTTAAAGTAAAGCCCAAGACAATGGTACAAGAAATTTGATAATTTCTTGATAAGATGAACTTTAAGAGATGTAGTGTTGACAACTGCGTATATGTCCTTAATCAAGAAGATAAGTTGTATATACTTTTATATGTAGATGACATTGTAGTTCTAGTTGCAAAAAGTGCATGATCAGCAATCTCAAATCAAAATTAAAGTCGGTATTCGAGATGAATGATCTAGGTGAAGCTAGTCAAATTTTAGGTGTTGATATCAAAAGAGATCGTTTGAAGGGAACTTGTTCTTATCTGAACAAAACTATATATAAAAGGTGGTAACAAGGTTTATATATCATAATCCAAGCTCGTTGGCACACCCCTTGGTTAACACATAAAGCTCTGTAAGAGTCAAGGCCCAAAGACTAAAGATGATAGGAAGGAAATGGATACAATACTTTACTCCAATGGGGTTGGAAAAGCATCATGTATGGCATGGTCTGCACAAGACCAAACCTAGCTCAAGTTGTAAGTGTAGTAAACAGATTCATGGTTCAACCTGGTCAAACTCATTGGGCAGCCTTGAAATGGTTCCTAAGATATATAAGTGGATCTTTGGGCTCTAGCTTGTTCTATCGAAACAATTTTCAAGTGGAGGTTTTATTGAAGGTTTTGTGGATGTAGATTTTGAAGGATGCTTGGACACATGAAAATCTCTATCTGGGTATGTGTTTGCCTTATTTGGCATAACCGTTAACTAAAAACAAACCTTCAAAATATGAAGCAGATAGCGCATTGGCTAAAGGAGTAAAGAAGGCACTATGGTTGAAAGGAATGCTACAAGAATTGGAATCAAGCAAGAAACTGTTCAAATACATTGTGACAATCAAAGTGCCATTTATTTGACCAATCATCAAATATATCATGCTAGAACCAAGCACATAGATGTTAAAATACATTTTGTTAGAGATATAATGAATAAAGTGCAGTGCAATTGATCGGTCTGATTGATGCATGCATAGAGTCTAGGTGGAGAATGTTATATTGTAGACTCCATGTATGCTGTATTCTTATGGTGGTTATTTAACCGTTTTATGTTCTGTCACACATAGTCATTTGTCTTGACTATATGACACTTATTTATATCATATACGTGAGTAAGAAAATACGAAACAAATATTCAGATTCTTTTCATTTGATTTTCTTTTCTTTTGTTTGTTTCTCTCGAACCAAGAATCACACAACTAAATTCAATAGCTTTTCAAAACTTCCTTATTAGAAACCTCCTTATTCCATGAATCAGAAACATCCATGTCCAAGTTTTTTTCTTTTGCCACCTTCCTCCATTTTCCAGTTCTCCACATAAGACACAAAAATAGATCTAATCACTCATGAAAGAGTGAATCCGTTAGAAACACTACAAGAAAATAGCCAATTATACATGGATAATTATATACGGATTAAATCGGTATGTAATAAACGTATTATATACGGATATTGGGAAACCCATTATATATGGATAAATCTGTATATAATTGAAAAAATATTTATATACGAATTTTCCGTATATAATTGCCGTATGTAATGTTAGCGCCTTTGAGCGGGAACCTTTCTAGGGATCGATTGTTACCAATAAGGAGTATTGGTAAATCTTGAAGAATTGTTTTGATGATGCTGCAAGAAGTTTTATTTGAAGAAAACATTATAATTATTTAAAAGCAACTTGTAGAAATTGGATGTAGTAGGAAAATCTTAAATAAATTGTAAACCTTGTATTTTTCACTGGAATAATCGATTATGGACAAGCAATAATCGATTATCACTTGAATTTTCTACTAGAATAATCGATTATGGACAAGCAATAATCGATTATCACAAGTCCTTAAGGAATAATCGATTATCATTTCACATAATCGATTATCACATTTTAAAAAACCTGTAACGGACTTAAATAATCGATTATCACTTACAATAATCGATTATTCGTGGCAGTTGGGACTTGACCTTTGATATTCAGAGCAGATGGCTATATATAGGGTTTCAGAGAAATTCAAACACAACGTTCTTGAACTAAAAGCTTAGAAGAATACTGTTTGTCAGAGGAAGTTCTCAGTAGCTTGTTCAAAGTTCCCTTGCTTGGTCTCGTGAATAGGAGAGGCTCGCGTATCGTGTGTCGATAGTCGGAGCAGGCTCTCTTCGAGTTAGCAAGGTGCTCTGCCTGGTCTCATGAATAGGAGAAGCTCGCGAATCGTTGGTCGATTACCGGAACGGTTCTCTTCGAGTTGGATGAGTGTCATTCTTCCGGTTTGTTCGACGAAGGAAGGTTTATTAGTTCTTATTCACTTTCTATTGTAAACTGTGAAATAATTTTTTTGTGGAACTGTTAATCACTCTTTGAAGTGATTAACGACTGGACGTAGATTCTGTTGAATCGAACCAGTATAAAAATACTTGTGTGGTTTTCTGTTTCCCTACACTTTTTATTGTTTACTCATATCATCTGTTTGATAAATTTTCTGAAAGAAAATTGATTTTCGAAAAAGGACCAACTTGTTTTAAAAGGGTGACCAAACACGCTTTCCGCTTACTCTAATTTTAATTTCGCTGCGTTATACTCTATCTCAGAACGATACCGATTGTTCCAACATCGATCCATATCTAATATCCATGTGTAAGCTGATAAAAGTTTACCTGCTGATATTATATGCAAGTGTTGGAAAAAAAGAAACAAAAATTTAATTGAAAGCTTCAAAATTTCCCCCGTCTCACTCTCGAAAAAAAGACATTCTCTATTCTCCAAAAGCTCCCTCTTCGCGAACCTTCAGTCACGCACCTCTTCTTCACTAAACTTATTCATTATCAGTCCCACACCACTTCTCTTCTCTACTATCAGTCCACCTCTCTGCTGGCGAGCCTTTGGTTCAGTTAAACCAACACTCTACCTCTCCACTCGCGAGCCTTCAGTTTTGTTCGAGGGTTTTTTCATATCGTCGCCAACGACAAACAATTGATTCTTCTCTCCAACCCTAATATGGTAAGTTAATCTTCTCTTCCTTCAGTTTCGTAACACGCGAACCCTAATCTGTGTTAATTTTTTTCCCTCTCTTCCTTCTCCCTCTCTATGTTCGACTCATTTCTCCCTCTTACACACAGAGTATTGCCATCAGCGTTTCGTCGTGTGTTTTGCCATCACAATTTATATGGATTCAAATTCGATTTGTCAAACGCGGTGAGTAATCGAAGCTTTGAGGTTTATTTCTATTTTTGTTTTCTCTTTTTGTTGTTACATTGACCTATTTTTGGCTGTTGTTGTTTGGAGGTTTGAAATTGTGACTTTGGAAACCCTAGGTTGGTTTCTTTGAACTGGAAGCTCGAGTTGTAGTAGCCTTCTGCTCCTAGTAAGTTTGAATCGCTTAGATTTGAGGTTTATTTGAGTTTTCTTTTCTCTGGGTGGTGTTACATTGACCTATTTTTGGTCGTGGTTTTTTAGAGGTTTGAAATCGCGATTTTGGAAACCTTAGGTTAGTTTCTTCAAAGTGGAAGGGATAAACTCGAGCTACAATTGCCTTATACACTTGGTAAGTTTGAATTTCTTAGATTTCAGTTTCTTTTAATTGGCTTTTTATTGAAAGGTGATAAAAGGTCATATATACTACTTAAGTATTTATTGAATCAACACTTCCTGTGCTAACTAGTTGTTCTTAGACCATTATTAGTGTAGTGTCTTAAATTGGTAGATTTCACTCACTTAGTTTAGTAGTAGTTTAAATTGTTTTACTTTTCATTCTAAATTTGATTTGTATTTCACCAAAACAAGTAGTTTTTAGTTGTGTTAGATGAACATTAAAAACTGTTTTAGACAACAGTGGATTTTTAGATTACCTTTAGATAGATTTTGTTGTAGTTCGTGTGCATGTTAGTTGTTCTAACTTTGTACTTATATTGGATTATGCATAAAAGATGTTTAGCATGTTTCATACAAGCTCACTGAGAGTTGGAGGTTAACCAACCGGTTGGTTCCATGCTATCAAAATACTTTAATACCCAAAGTTGGAAGACACGTTGGAGTTGTTATCATGAGTGTCACGCTGGCGCTCCTGAGTTGTCACATAAACTAGTTAGAGTGGCATTTGTACTAATCATTTTGGAGCTCTAACCAACACTTTTAAAGAGCAAGGTTGTAATGCATTAAACATCTACCATTTAAGTTTCTAATTTAGTTTAGTATAATTAGTTAATCAATTTTCATAGTTATTAGACAATTGGCTTAATACCTCTCATAGTCCCATTTTTTTTTTCTGTTCAATGTTGTCCTAAAGAATGTAATTTTTGTTCATTTTATTCCTTTTTGCAAACGACGTTTAAATCGTTAACGACTATTACTCCAACTATGCAATCTTCTTCTGAGATGGCATTTAACTTCTGCCACATCACCATCTTCTTCAACCTTCACCTACCCTTAGCGTCGCCACCAAACCCTAATGCCACCGCCATCACTGCCGTAGAGATCGTCCAAAGTCACCATGTCGCCGTGAAGTCGCGCTTGTAGAGAACCATGGCAGCCATCATGCGCAACCTCATGGCCATCATCAAAGTCGCGATCTCCCCCAAATCATGAACTCCATTTGAATCTTAATTCTCGCTCATCAGCCATGAATTATCCATCGTCAGCGCGACAATCCTTGTTGCCGTCGCAGAAAGCTTCCGGACCATCATCTTCTCCAACCTGTAGAGAACCACAACGAAATCCAGAAAAATCCCAAATCAAAGAAACCTAGAATTGTGCCGCTACTTGCCTCCACCAGTCACCATGAGTGCTTTCTTACACAACTAGGTTCATCCTCCATTGAAGCAAAATCGCGAGCAACGTTTTCCTTCTTCTCGCGGTGCAGGCGCATGAAGGTTCCCCCAAATACAGAACCTTAATTTTGGGGTGGTAAAGGGGATGCCACAGAGACTCTACTTTTGACGTGGCATGCCATCTTATTTGGAGTTTGCACAACTGGAGCAATGGTCGTTAACGATTTAAACGCCGTTTGCAAAAAGGAGTAAATTGAAAAAAAATTACATTCTTTAGGACAACATTGAACAGAAAAAAAATTGGGACCAAATCAAACGCACTTCACGAAAATAGGGACCATTAAGTGTATTAAGCCTAGAAAATTAATTCAGCTTTAGTGAAGTCCTACTATAAAAGGAAAACTGGTAGTTATTGGAGACATGAACCATCACTTTTACTTGTAGTTTTTACACTTTTTTCTTACGTGTAGAACTTTTTTGGAGGTGCTCTTAGAGCCACTGATCACATATTAGGCTTTGGCTCAAGGAATCCTCATTCATGTGTTCATCCACTTTTACTGTACATTTTTTATTTGTGTACTTATACTTTCACTTTAATGATGCTTCACTCCATTTTCATCGAACATTTTGCTTGTTTTTCACTTTCTTCATCTAAATCATGCTTTGTTGACTTTGTTTGATCAATTCAACCTTGCTATTTCACTTCAACACTAAATTCGTTGTAGAAATATATGTAATTTCAGATCATTCAAAGTGATCTTACTTAATTCAGATGTCTTCTTATTAGAAATAGCAAGAATCAATTAGCTTAAACTTAGTTTGTGAAATCTAATAAGTGGGTCCCTTTCTTATGTTTGTGGGTTTGGGATTAAGCATGGTCATCTGAAAAGTTGAAAAAGAAAAGTTTCCTTAAAGATCCTTGATAAAGGTTAGACGTATTGAGATTTTCAACAAGATAGTGAGTGCCCTTTCTACCAACTTAGAAAGGGTGTATGTAGAGGACCCATGTTCTTTTAGTGAATTATTAGCTTGTGTTTAATTCATGCATTGTTTTGTGCATACTTTGATGTTTATTCTTTTATTCTGTTATGATATGTCTTTATTTTGTTGTTGAAATTTTATTGTGAATTCCATATAGGTGCTAAACTGGTTGAGTAGCCTAGGACACCTCATTGGGAAGGCTTAAAGTGTTTTATAGTCAAGCAAGCAAGGTATGTTTACTCTTTAGTTTTCCCATCTATTGTTTTGTTTGTTCCATGTGTGTATGTTGTGCTTGTCCTATTTGTGGTCTGATCCAAGATTGTTTTCCATATCGTTTTCCATATTGTTTTCCATATCATTTTATCCTTAATGCTCCCCATTATCTTCTCTTTTTCTTCCTTTTCCAAACAGTCCAACTAGACACTTCTAAGTTTCTATGCTTTTGAACTTAACTCCCTTACAATGCTCACTCTTAAAAGGCTCTATCTCCATGCCCCCTTTTTCTACCATTCCTTTTCTTTTCAAGACTACAAGGTATTTTATCAAACACCTTGAAAACTCTCAAGTACAGTTTACTATTTCAACTTCCCTCTTTTCCCATAGTGACATTGAAACCTATTTGTACCAACACAAAACGGAAAGAGCATGATAACGGTTCAAAAACTGTTATTCTGATACTTGAATTTTATGTAAAACACACCTTTTATGACCTAGAATTAGCTTGAAATCATGCATTTTGCTTAAGTTAGGAAATAAGATAGTCAAAGGTGGTTTTCTTGGTTTTATGCTTGGTTTTCTCATGATTTGGCAGGTTTTATCTAGAATTGAATGAAGGAAGTTGAAGTAGAGAAGAGTTGGACTCAAGAGAAGGTGAAAAAGTGAACAAATGAAGAAACGCAGCAACTGCTCAGTGCTAACCTAGCGTTGAGCGCCAGCCTTGTGGAAGAAGTCTCCGGCCAACGTCTAAGCGTCAACGCTGAGGGGAAATTAAGTGTCGCACCCACCGCTAAGCGGTATCGATGACCGCTAGTCTCATAAGATAGATACGACCAAACGCTTAAGCGCCAGTGCTGAGGGGAACCATGGGTATCGCGCTCACCGTTGAGCGGCACCGTTGAGCGCTTTTGGGTTGGGCTAGACTCTGCTTTGTTTTAATGAACTATAAATAGATTTGTACGACCCTTAGAGGTTATCTTTTGGCAGAAGGAGACGTAGAAACACGCTTTTCACCCCTAGGAGGCAGATTTTGGATGCGAAAGCTCCGATTGACAACTATTAGGCTTTTATCTTTCATTCTTTTCATTTATTTCATCTAGTTTCACCATGTCCATGGTGAACTAAACTCCATTGTTGTTGGGGAAAACGATGTAATCCTTTGATACTCTGATATATTAAATTGATGCTTTATTCATATGCTTTGTTTTATTAATTGTTAGAGTTTTTCCTCCATTATCTTTGTATGCTTTGTTTAAGACACTATTCAATAGCATAATCTTTGATATATCTATATGGACACGTATGGGTAGATCTAGATACAGGGAAATTCTCTTGGGAGCAATATTGCCTAGACATAGGGATAGGAGGACCATTTGCCTTAAGCTTCTGTGCGAAATAATGTAATGCATGATCAATTGCTAGAGAGACTAGACATAGTAAACTAGTGATTAGAAGTAAGCTTTTTTCACCAAGACATTGGGATTAGGGTAAATTAGAAAGTGACATTAACATTAATTAAAGAGTAGAATTCATAAGATATATGAGAGTGGATTAGGATAAGTTGGAAACCCCAACAACATCATTCACCCATATTATTCAACTGCGTTATCTTTCGGTCAATTGATCAATCTCTACATGCATATTTAATTTTCGTCTTTGCATTTAAAACCCTAAATTTCGTTTTGTTCAAGTCTTAAATAATCAAGAAATCATACGAAAGTTTAGGCCAAAGAGTCTCTTGGGAAATGATACTCGGTCTTACCGTTTATATTACTTGGTACGATTAGGTACACTTGTCGGAGTCTTAACAGAGCACCTATGTATAAAATCTCATCACTGTGCATTTTCCCTTTTTCCTTCCCATTCCCAAAGAAACTAAAAAAAATTAAAGAAACATATCAACCAGGGTGGCTGCGTATCTTTGTGGTTGGTTAAGTGTACGTGTGGTTGTGTATTCTTAGTATAGGGAGCTAAATTTGACTTGTGATTGTTTGATGTTCAATTGCATTGGATCATTCTCGTTAGTCTCTAAAATTTGGTTATGGATGTAGTAAAGTATGTTAGTTTTAACATGTGTTGTTTCTATTTTAGTTAATTTGTAGTTTGATGTTCTGTTTTATTAAGTGAACCTGGAAAGAGAAGTATTATTTGACGTGTGAACCAATTGTTAGATGATTGCTTCATGTTAACTTATGTAGACTATAACAGAATTAGAGTAAGACTGAACCACGATGCATGATAAATGACATGTTATGTTCTTGATATGGATAGTTAGTGTAACTAGAAATGAATGCTTTGCTTAAGTGAGTCTTAACTGATGGTATGACATGATAGAAGGTTAAGCCCGAGGTCTGTAAAGAAGTACCTTGTTAGTTATATATGCTTAAGAGGGATAGGGTTGATTTTTTTAATGAAACATGGTTGTTGTAGTATATTTATCTGTTACAGATCAGTTATGTGGATTGTATACATACAACGATACTCTTGAAACTAGTAAGAACATGTTTTAATTGTAGGTCTGCAATAACTTATCATAGATGTTTAAGCTATATACATGGAAAATGATGTATCTGTTATAGTTAATCTTAAATGGTATATTTTTGCTCTTAATAAATATCACAATTCAAAAGTGGACTAGTGATATTGCAATGGTTTTTACTCTTATCATGTAACAAATATGTGAATATGTATTATAATATTCATGTTGAATGCTATATGGATTGAATGTCAGTACTATGAAGTTTAGAAAGTACAATGTTAATAATTTAAGTGAATCAAATTCTGAAAATGAACATGGTGTCTAGATGATATAATAATGTAAGTGAATCAAATTCTGTTATGAGGTTGTTTAAATGTTGTTTAAAATATGTAAGGGTAGTGTACGTTGATTTGAACAAGGAGATTATTATTGAAATATGTATAGGTATGTTGGATTGGGTGAATAATTATGTTAAACATGTTAAACGGCATCTAAAGCAATCACAACCACCATCAAGGCACAATTTGATGAGCCATGGCTGACATGGGGACAAATCCCTCAGAGAGAAAGAGGTCTTTTCTTTGAGCGTTTTAAGGTAAGGATTGTGCACATGAGTTTAGTGGTTTTGCATTTAGTTATTTTCCTTTGGCTGTAAACTGTATAAAAGAGTGTCTGACTAAGTTTAATGTTATTATTTCTCTTGATTATATTGATAAAATTAAAGAGCCTGGGGACTTGTTTGGAGGGTGTGTAATCTACATGCATAAATATTGCCGGATAGCAAGGTCTTTTTGGTCCTTGATAAATGATATGCTTGTTGTTGTACTAGGGACTTGTTTTGGTTTCTCTTGATAGCTAAGTTTAGTCAACCCCTTTGCATTTTTTTTTCTTGACGTTTAAAATCTTAAGCCCTATTACAAAATAATCTACATATACTCAAAAATTATGTTTCAATTCAATCGAAGTTAAGGATTAAGAAGTAGCCATTTTCAGTGGCTGCTTTATGCATTGAGAGTAGTAGAGAAAGGGACATTTGTGATATGGTCTTTGGACCTTAATAAAACTTAACAACAACTAATTCAACTTTTAGCAATGTGACGAAAGTTGTAATGAAAGGGAAAGATAATCAGAACATTGTTTGTTTTATCAAAAAAAAAAATTGAGAATAATTATGTGGCTAACTTAAGAACCATGATATGTGGGAAAGAGTTTATGTATTGAAGGAAGAGGTTGTTGTAAATGTGATAAAGAAGCAATCCCTCTAACCTCTCACACTCCAATTCCAAATAAAAAAACCATGATTTCTTTTCTTTTCTTTTCTAAATAAATGTCAACCTATCTTAATCCACTTCATGACTTGAAAATAGGAAACCAAAGCCTAGACCACTAGCCAATACCTCCTTCAAATTAACTTCAAATTCAAGCATTATATAATCAAATGTTGTCATAACCGCAACTGCACCTTCAATACGCCCTTTATTTATGTCTATCTTCAAAACCAACAATAAATCATACAACATGGACCCCCATCTACCAATTTATATGGATCTCATTTTTAGTTTTCTGCTGGCTATATACATGGAAGGTTTTGAAGCATGGAAACTACCTTAATCATGGAAATTATTTTCTACTATCTTTTATATCAATGTAAACCTAACCTATATTAATTGTAATAACAGAGAAAAGTTTCATGGAGGAGTGAGCATGAGGAAAAGGTAAAAAAAAAATTCACACCAAAGCATCTCATAGATTATCAGAGATGTTTAAAAGAGCTCGAACAAAAGGGAAAAAACCTGATTAGATGGGGGACAATGTTTGGAATGGTCTTTTAGAGAAGTGGAACATGCCACTTTATAGACAAAACTGTGAAACGACCAAGAAGATCAGGTAATCTGACAATGGTGGTTGTTTGCAAACTGGAGGATCCATTAGCGTGCATGAGCACGCTATTCGTCTGGTATGATGACATGTACATTTATTTTTTAATTTCTAGTCATAAACTTTAAAAATATTTGTTGTTAACAACTTATATTTTGTTTGCTTACAGTCATGGGAGCTTGGTCGATCAGTGCAGGTCGATGAAATATTTCAGCAAACACATATTAGTCAATCAACAGGACAATTTGTAGATGAAAGGTCTAGGCAGACACGTGTTAGTATCTACTAACTCTATTAATATTCTTTATTATGTTTTAAATCTTAGTTAGGTCTATCTATTTAATGATAATCATTTATTCATTTAACAAGAGCAATTTCAAGCAAGATTTTATGAATTAAGATTTGAGACTGCATCTGTAGGTGCTTCAGCATGTACTCCTCTAGACCCTGTAGAGGAGGAAAGATTAAGGAACCAATGTTGGTTGGAGGTTACAGGTGGAAGGTACAAGGGACGTGTATACGACATTGGAAACGTCAGTGCTCAAGATGACTATGTCGATAGTTACATACAACAGACGTAGACATCTTCTCAACAACTAATTGTAGAGGACATTTTCAACCTCCAAACACGAGTATCAACCCAAGATAAGCAATTTCGAGAGATGACCTCTCAATTTCAAGGCTTTATTGGTGCCATAATGCAGTACCTTTTGCCTCCTACAGTCGCAGTTGCACAACAATTTCTTCAATCCCAAAATCAGCCACAAACTAATGTTCAACCACCACAACAACCACAAAAACTAGAGCAGCTAGAGCATCCACAAGATGAAAATGTTTATCGACATTACTAGTTATGTTTTTAGAGTAGGGTATCTATGACTCAAACTTATTCCCTCAAGAACTTATTTGATGTTATTTGAACTTATTTGAAGTTATTCTAATTAACAATTATGTAAACTATTATGTGTTAATGTTAAATGCTTGTCTGTGAGTTAAGACTTTATTTATATTCAAATGTTTAAATGGATATAATGGACAAGTCTTATGAATTGGTTGATGCTTTTTATATGTGATTTCTCTGTTTAGATATGGGTAGGTCCGCTATTAACTTGAATGAAAAAATTATATACAACTTATATACGGATATATCCGTATATAGTTTATATAACTCATATACAAATATATCTGTATATAACTTATATAAGGATATATCTGTATGTATGTTATATACGAATTATCCGTATATAAGTTATCTACGGATTATCTGTATATAATTTAGCTACGGATTATTTGTATATAAGTTATATTCGGATTATCCGTATATAATTTATATACGGATATATCCGTATATAACCTTATCTATAATCTAATTATATACGGATTTTTAACCCTATGTAATTTGTATATAACACTATTTTATATACGGATTTTTGAGGTTATATACAAATTTGCCGTATATGATTTTGATTTTTCTCTTAGGTAAATCTAAACTGAACGAATACTCAAATCAAAACAGGGATGAGAAATCATGAATATAATCTAATTTACCTTTTATCAAGCTATAGGTGGGATTGAACTTCGTTCAAAATGCAACAGAGGTCCTCGACGGGAATGTTCAGGGCGGTTAAGGGTTGGCCCTCTGCGTGTTTAATGTGCGTATTATTGATTGAATGGGCAAAAGAAGAATGGTTAGCTGTAGAAGAAACAACTCCTATGTGTGATCCTAGCGTGTGAGAAATGTGGACTATATGGAGGATGACTATGAATGGAGAATTGTTTTAGACTAAATGTACTACCGTTTTTACCGTCCTTCAATTATGCACATAAAATAAACTTTATTTTTAATTACAAATGTCAATCTTTTGTTATCTTTTACCAAATAAAACATATCTATCTTGATCTAAGCATGTACTAAATTTTTGTTCTCTTAATATTCAAGACAAAAATCAATTTTTTTTAATGGTTTCTACTTCAAATTCTTAGTACTAATATTGTAAGATGAATAATAGTGACTAACACAAATATCTATATTTTAAGGATCCCGATATTTTGACACTCCTATTTTAACACTCCTTTAACAACGCCACATGTCAACACAGGATTGGTCCTTTCTTTATAAAAAAAAAATTAAAAAATGTGACGTCAATAATGAGACAGAGATTTGAATTTTTGGATTCCAACTTTGCCCTTCCCCGTTTTGATCTGAATTTAACATTCTCTTTCTTCCCTCTTTCATCAAATTTTTGAATTTCTCCATTCCGATACCATTGTTGAGTTCGCTTTCGGCCTTCCGATATCGCTCTTGCCTTCGTTTTTGCCATTGGAGTGTTGTTCGTCCTTCTCGTTATCTGTGGGTGTCGTTGTGATTGCATCATTTTGTTCTTCGTGTCTTCGTTTTGCAAAATGACGAGTTCTTCGACCAGGGTAAATGCGTTCATCTTTGGTGGGTTTTGCTGTTTAGTGTTTTGTATTTTGAGTATGGGTTTTGTGTGTTGTTTTTGATTTAGGGTTTTTAATTTTTGGTTTTTGGATTTACTATGCAGTTGATGGTTCGTCACTCAGTTTCAACATAGTACATATGTAGTTTGAACAAACGTTTGAGAAAGGAGCACCGGTCAGTGATTGTGGGCACTCCTTTTCGGTGGTTTTTAGATTTGGCTGATAATGTTAAAGTAGGTAGGAAAATCTTGAGTGAGTTGGTGTTTAAATGGGTGGATTCAAGTAGTGGTTTTTTAATTGGAGAGAAAGTTGTGCTCATGAATGAGAAAGAATTTTGTTTAGCTTTGGGGTTGAGTTTAGATGGGAAAGAGATTAATTTAAAGGGAGAATGTAAATTTGGGAGACAACCTCGTGAAAAGAGCTTTGGAAACTGGTCTGGTATGTGGTTTATTGTTAGAGTGATTTATGTTATTATATATGTGTTCCTAATATGATTTGAATTGTTGAATTTCAGGTTAATGATGATGTCGATGTTGATCTTGGTACAATGAAGGATAAGAATGATTTGAAGGATGAACCAAGACAAAAAATGAAAGATGAAAAGGCATCAATAAAGAAGCTACTTAAGAGAAAACGCAGAGAGCGTTTTATGCAAAGTTTACACCAGCAAGAAAGTCTTGTTGCAGAACTTAAAAGAAGGGTTCTTGTGTTGGAGGAAGAGGTGACATTTGAGAAAGCTAGACGAAGAAGACCAGAGGATGGTGGACACAATGTGCCACATGAAGAACCGTCCATCTCCCCTAGAGGCATCTCCCTGGGAGGCATGTCCACCGATCCTCCTCCAGTGAAGACATATGTGAGGATGGGGTCACGAAGGCGCTACAAGAGTAGAGCGCTTAGGACTCCTTACGTAGGATTGCTTAGAATAAAAAATGAGTGAACTTTGTATAGCTTTCTTAAGAGGTTGTAATATAGAGATATTGTAACATGAACATATGTTTTGTAATTTGGTTTTTATTATGTTCAATGTGATAAAAATGCAATTTGCCTTCATTATGATATTATTACTTGCTAAGTGAATTGCATTTGATATTGTAAATGGAAAATCTGGTTTTGTTTGAATTGTTAATGAATAAAGTTTGCATTGAAATTTTGTATTGAAGGATGAAGGAAACAAGGATTGTTTTACATACAAAAGATTGTGTATTTGGAACAAAAAAACTTAGTCCAGGACCTAGAAAAATGTTATGCAGCAGAAAAGCTGTGGTAATCGTTTACCACAGAGTGGTAAACGATTACACGAGCTGGTTTAATGATTTGGATACAAAGCTCAACAGAGGGAGTCCTTATTTTGTTCACAACGAACCATGGTATTAATTTTTCACTGTAGGTGGAGTTTTTTGGTGTCATTTAGTGGTTTGGAGGTGTTCTAAGTGTGGTTGTTCATTTTTGGGTAGGCAAGGAAGGTATGATGTTGAGTGCAAGCCCCCAAATCATGTCCAGGAAGAAGTTATGCAGAAAAAGCTCTGGTAATCGTTTACCACAGACTTACGCGAGCTGGTTTAGTGATTTGGACACAGAGTTCAACATAGGGAGCCCTTATTTTGTTCATAGTGAACCATGGTATTAATTCCTGAATTTAGACCAGAGGTGGAGTTGTTTTGGTGTCATTTAGTGCTTTGGAGGTGTTCTAAGTGTGGTTATTCATGTTTGGGTAGGCAAGGAAGGTATGATGTTGAGTGGAAGCCCCCAAATCATGTCCAGGAAGAAGTTATGCAGAAAAAGTTGTGGTAATCGTTTACCACAGACTGGTAAAAGATTACACGAGCTGGTTTAGTGATTTGGACACAAAGTTCAACATAGGGAGCCCTTATTTTGTTCACAGCGGACCATGGTATTAATTCCTGAATTTAGAGCAGAGGTGGATCTGCTTTGGTGTCATTTAGTGGTTTTGAGGTGTTCTAAGTGTAGTTGTACACAGTGGTAAACAATTACCACTGTGTTTTCTGCTGCACAACTCTGTGGACTTCATCCAACTTGATGGACTCACACACATGGATCATTTTCCTCCTTCTTGGGGTGTCGAAACAACACCTCCCACACTATAAACACAGTTTCATATCAGTTTCAATTAAAAACCAGTGGATTTCTGCAAAAACATTACAAGGACAGACCATGGTCCTCTATGTATAAAACTGGGGCTCCTACTGATGAGGTTTATGTCCAAATCGTAGATTTCAGTCTGGTAAACGACTACCACTGTGTTTTCTACTGCACAACTCTGTGGACTTCATCCAACAACTTTAAAAACATTACTTTGCTTTTATTTAAAGGAATTATTCATATCGCGCTTTTGTTTCCCATTAATACATACACAACGTAAATACAAAGACATTGCAAATCACCTTATCATCAACAATGTAATCTTATATATATATATATATATATATATATATATATATATATAGAGAGAGAGAGAGAGAGAGAGAGAGAGAGATCAATGGAGATCAACAATGTCATCTTATATACATATCATCTGTACAGGGTACAATGTAATTTGAAATACATATTAACATCTTACAAATCTTAACAATCCTACAAAAACCCATATTCATGTAGCGCTTCCATTCTTGCAATGTTCTCGTTGGCCGAATCCATAGATATACGAAGTCGCCACTACAAAACAATAACATAGCATATAATAAATATTAACAGTCACACCTTATACATCATCCATAACAATAAAACATTAAAAATTTCATCTTACACTTGGTTTTCTTGATGCCATTGGACCTGCAGTGATAACAATGTCCACAAAAATAGTTAGGTTTCGCTAAAGAAATAAACCACTCTATTGGATATGAGGTTAGAGTAAGTTTCGAGTTGCACTTACCCCAAATATAAGAACACACCAACAACGACGAAAACAGAAATGGTAGAGGGTGGGCTTCAACAGTGCACACGAAGGATGCCCAATACACAGACAATACCCAAGCCACCGAGAACGCCTCAGAACTAAGAACGAGACGCTGAGAGAACAAGAGCACGAGAGAGATGAACAGAGAACCAGTGCAACGAGGGAGAAAGAGTGAGAAACCGTGAAGAAAATCTGAAACTGTGAAAAGGAAATGAGGAAACAGGGCGCCAAATCGAAAATTCATTCTCTTGCTTTTCCCATTATGCCCCTCACTTACGTAAGAAAACCAATTTCATTTCATAAAAAACTGGCCAATGCACAGACGCCATGTGACGTTGTCAAAACCGTGTCAAAGAAACGGTGTTAACATATATTTTCGATATTTTTATCATTAAAATATGATAAGCATGTAGCATAAATTTTAAATCTCTGGTTTTTCTCTAAAAGTAATGAATGAAACAAGAAAAAATATAGTTCTTGGAGTCTTCTCTCTTTTAATGGAAGTAATTGAATTCAAGCCCCATTCTCATGGTTTTCATGCAGATTTTTTACATTTCTATGGGTACACTACCATGAATTAAGTACTCTTAATCTACTCCCTAAACACGAGCATGGTGAATATGAAGTGATGCCTTCAAAAATATCCATTGTACACACAAGTGCAACTCCATTGCCTTAGCATTCTACTCCACATTATCTGAGAACTGGATCAGTTTGTTTTGGCAAAAAAGGATCAATTTAACCCAAATCAAAGAGAAAATTGATGCCAAAAGAATTGACCAAAGGACAACAATAGTAGGAGTCCTGTTTTTCCTTCCCATGAGACCTTTGAGGAAAGGATATAAATAGACAATAACCCAGAAAGCAAAGAATACCTTCCCAAACAAAGGACCCCATGAACCATACCCATTGTTAATGGCATCAGAGGCTTCAGCCACAACTCCTACCATGTTCAAGATTATAAGAGTGGTTAGTGAGATCAGAAGTGTTGTCCACTTGAACAGGTTCAACTCTCCAAATTCAGTATAATCTGCTGCTTTGGCTGTCACTGTGAAATTGGTGTCCACTCCTCCAAGAACCTTAAGGAGACCTTGGAATACAGCAAAAAGGTGAGCAGATACACCTCCAATCACCCAAAATTGTTCATTGCGCCACCAGTCTTCAAGGCTCACACCACTCCACCTCAGCTCAAGCACACCAGTTAAAATGATGGAGATGAATAGAGCCATGAACCATACGCTAGCAAGGTTCGTCAACTGCATAGAGTGGCACTTTTCAGCAAGGCATCAAAATAATGGAAACACTTAAACAAATTATTGCATTATTCAATACCATCAACAATACATGGAGCGTTATTAGTTTTTTTTATTTTTTTTAAAAAGTAGATTTTAATTTTAATTTGATTTTACAAAACCTACATATATTTACATTTATCACAGTAGAGCAAAGAAAACTAGTTATCCTGGTAAGGTGATGAAAAAAGATGTAACAGTTGTGTACTTATAGTTGGGATGGTGAATTTTCCAGTGAGAAGAGAAACTGCTAGAATTGTGCAGTATGCAAGTAGAGGGATGGAAGTGAATGGATAAACAATGGTATTAGTATAAGCCAACCACTCCAGCCATTTCAGTTTTCCTCCATAGCCATACCACAATGGACAATGGCAACTAAGGAAAATTTCAACAGAACCAAGGGCCCATCTCAGAACATGGTGTAACCTATCTAATAGATTTATTGGGGCAGATCCTTTGAAAGCGTCTCTTTTTGGCATGCAGTATACTGATTTCCATCCTCTACAGTGCATCTTAAACCCTGTTAAAATATCTTCTGTGACTGAGCCATATATCCATCCAATCTGCATGGAAACAAATTTGTCAAAAGGACTAACAGAACTCTCTGCATGGATGCTAAATCAGAATGAAATGAAGCATCAAGCAAAACCAAAACTTCCTTAATCTTAAAAGATTAGTCTCATTGTAATTAATGCGATCGATTACCTCTTTTCCCCATTCAGTCTTCTCTTCATAGCCACAACTTATAACATGAATAGCTTCCTTAATTAGCGATGGACTATTGGTGCCTTCAGGAAGTCCACCATTTTCCATCAAAGTGGACTCAATGAAAACTGGTGACTACCCAAATCTCTTCTCAAACTTTTTTTGGAACATGAGGGATGATTTCTCTAGCTCGTCATACCCTTCACGCCCTTCTTCAATCTCTTCAAGATCAAGATCAAACATGGACTCAAACCCTTTCCTAACGTAGTTCCTCCCCATCATTTTCTTCTTCTTGGTGTACAATCTACTAAAGAGACCCCCTCTTCCACCAGATTTCTTCTTTAACTTAGATTTCCTCGAACAACCACAACAACAACACCATGAAGGCCAGCAGTCACAAGTCATCTTTGGCCTTTTCTAAGATACTGGTGGATCATATCCATATAGTGCCTGCCTATTGAACACGCATCTAGTTCCAACATAAACTGGACCCTGAATCCCGTCAAAGGCTTTCATATTTATCTAACATGTATGAAACATAGGAAACTCACATCAAAGGTCATTCATCGCAATGTTGATTGCAGATACTAAGTTACACACTTTAGATGAACGCCACTTACATCAAAGAATACAATATTGCGATTAGCATATCTATCATGCCGATCAATGCCATCGAACCTTTGTGGAAATTGGACATAATCCAGATTCAGCATGAAAGGTGCATTTGAAAGCAAAGCTGATACTCGAACCTTTAAAGTATAGACAACAAGAAAGAGTCACATTCTTGACATAATTTCTACTTTTCTTGTCATACATGGAATTATTTTGTACCTACCAAAGCATTCATAGCACCAGCTTTCTTGTGGTGGTTATAGCCAGGACGCTTTTCACGTGAAATATACACCAGCCGTGGCAGTTCCTTGCATTCTACGTTCATTGCTCCGCCACTTCCTAAATACACCTGCAATGGTAAGTTCATGAACCACATCACCAGAGAACCAGCTTTTCCAATCATTAACTTTTCGTGTTACCCTCTAAGGAAAGAAAATTTGTAAATCATAAGCGTTACTATATTTTCTTTTTCTCTATTTTATCGAAGAATTAACCAAGAGCAACAAAAATTATAGATATTCAAATGTTCTTATATTATGGTTTATTTGTTCCTTCATGATTAGACAATGAAGAATGCACAACACAAGAACTAGCTAGAGGATTTGAATCATAGTCAAAACCTGAATCATTCCTGGCTGATCACGAGTACTATTCCCAGGCCAAGGGGTTCCATCCTGCATCACCCACCCGTCCTCCGGCTTCTTCTGAGCTTTTGCCACTAAGGAGTTAATTTTTACTTTAAATTCCCAGGCCAAGGAGAAAAAAAAAACAAAAGAATAGTTATAAATGAAGAAAAAAAATGATAAATGATTTCCATTATATATCTAGTAGAGATTAACCGACATCATGTTAGGTCTTTCGAGGGGATTCATAAAGAGATTGAACAACAACACATACGAGTCTATTTCATTAAATATTGTTTAAAGTTTTCATTTTCATTCCATATAACAGATCATAATAGTTTGATCATGTAATAATTTTTAGAAACACGCAACCTTTTTGTCCTATCTTTATGGCCTACCTTCATGGCCCTTCGTTCCTTCACAAAGGTAGGGTGCACCTTATCTTTCAAGTAATCAATCTTCTGAGAAAAATAGAACTCAGGTGCCCTTGGTTCTATGCTCTACTTCTTGCAAAAAGGAACCCATCTTGGTGCAAACTCAGAAGTTTCTGAAAGTGCATCAAAAAGGATCATAGATGCACCATCATTAGATACATAGCAGCACACCTTGTCAACCGGGTAATCAACAGCCAAGATTGAAAGAACAGTGTTTGTTGTTATAATGGGAGGCTCTTTCAAAGGGTCCACAGTACTCACATAGACATTAATATTGACAACGGTTGAAAAACCATTATTTTTATACTTAATTTTGATATCAAATGCACCCTTGTTGACTTAGAAACTTTGCTTTGACTCATGATTTTGCTTTAGTTTTGTGAATAAGAGAGTTGAGGGCGTGTTTTATGATTTTATCAATAAATTCTCTTGATTTTGTAGGTTATTAGAATGATTTGAAAGAAGGGTTAAAGTATCAAGGGGTTGCAATGCAGAAAAGTCAAACAGAATGCAGAAAAGTCAACCAAAATCTAAAAAAAGTCAACCAGAACGTGATTTGATATATTTTCTACGATTTTTATGATCTGTCTGGGCTTAGACATGTTTTCTGTTCTTTTTATGTCCTATTTAAAGACCTAGACATTCTAAAGAATGTATCTTTTGATGGCTTAGGCACATAAACATATTTTTCACCCCTTTGGGAGCAGATTTAGGGAATTGACAACTCTCCTTTTCTCCTTTTAGGATTTCTATTTATTTCATTCCATTGTACACCTAGTTCTTCCATGACGATGGAGAACTAATCTTATTTGTTGCTAGGGAAAAGATATAACCTCTAAACTCTCATATATCAAAGTTTTTATTTTACTCATATACTTTTGTTATCAATAGTTTTGTCTTCTCTGTGGATATAGCTTGCATCGTTTAACTCATTCGTTGTCATGATCTTTGATTTTGTCGATACGGGGACGTACGGGAAAATCTAGAACTGGGAAGAATTCTCTTGATTATGAAATACTGCCTAGGGATAGCAGTAGCACGGTCAATTGCTTTAAGCTTTTGTTCTTAATGCATTAGTAATTACTAGGGAGACTAAGGATAGTAAACTAGTAATTATGGTAATAGGCTATTTTCGCCAAGGGATCGGGTTTAGAGTAAATTAGAAAGTTGCATGAACATTGATAACAAATAAGAATAGTAGATATATGAGAGTGATTAGGTGAAATCTAAACCCTAACAACAAACTCATCTCATATTATCAACATCATCCATCCACTTTTGTGTTTAGCCTCAATTGATCAAATTGCATTCATGTTTATTTTTCCACACTTTACATTCAAAAACCCCAAAATATTGTTCTTATAGTCTTGATTGGTTAAGAAAAAGCACAATAGTTTAGTGCCATGAGTCTCTTGGGAAAACGATACTTGGTTTTACCATTTATTATTGTTGAGATTGTTGACAACACAATTTCTATATCAATCTAGTTTTTGATGATAACAACACATTGCTTAATAACATGCATATGTTGTTTGTTGTGATTACATGTTCTTATGCATTTTAACTGTTATAACTGTTGAACATGTTTGAAATGTGTTACATATTCCTATGCTAATTGTTTGGTATATATCTAGAACGTGTTTATTTGCTTTATGTGCTATGTGCTTTGCATCATTTAAAATGTTTTACTGCACATGTTTTAAAGCTGAAAAACACAAGCACTTTTATGAACTTTTAACTGTGTGACAAAGTTCTAGTACAGTCAATTACATAGTAAATGGATTCGACTATGCTAAAGTCTTTGTGCAGATTTTGAGGATCAGTGTTGTGTGTAATTTTGAGAAGAAAAAAATTTCAAAATGTTTTACATGGTTGATGTCGACTATGCAGTTTACGTATTTGACTGTATATGTTGTCTGATTTGGAATTTTGTTATGCTCTTGCACTCTAACGACTATATTTTTAAAAGTTAGTTTAACATTGATGACTTGGTCAACTGTATTGAATGTGTTCTGTTATTTGTTGACCATAGGCTACTAAGTTGATTGAACAGCCGACTGAATTAGTAGCACATTCGACTGAGAATCTAACTGATTAACAAAAATCTATAAATAGACTGAACACGGGTTTGTTCAGAGACTTTTGATGAACTGACAATTTCATTTCTATTTCAGATTTCTCTTAGCTCCAAGAATTCTCCAAGAAGACAGTGGTTATCTTTCTTCAATGAGATTCATTGAAGAGACATTGCGTGCTTACACTTGCTGATCATTACCTGTACAAGTAAGGTGCTTCTGTTTGATCGAGTTGAAGACTTGGTATCCTGTGAAGACTGTTGGAATTGTACTTGTTGTGTTACAAGGGGATAGTGCACTTTGAGGATTGTTCAAAGTGGTGTTGCAGATTGCAGAAGAGAGGATTCTTGCTGCAATTCTGGTTTTGTTGTGCAGCTATATTTTGGTTTTGTGTTAGAGAGGAGATTTATATTTTTGACGTGGAGGTCTTCTATAAATTCCTTGTTGTAAAAACCGCAACCATTATGACTTGTGGTTGGTAGATGATCATGCACACTAGTCCCCTCTAGGAACATTACGATCCATCGTAGATGACAAAACTTTCTTTAGCTTTGGTCCAAGTACTTCGATTCAGAAAATCCCTGTTCTGCCTGCCAATTTGTTCATCCTGCTTGTTTAAATGGATGTTTACTCCAGATTACAACCGTTGCTGTCAACAATGCAACACTGACTAGGAAGATAAGGGTAGACTTTTATTTGGTTCTTCATACTTGTACCTGATGTATAATATTTACTAAGAATATTCTTCCATTGTAAGAATTATTAATTTGGCATATATAATATGAAAGAGAAATACTGGATTCAGTATAACAAACATGATAGTCAAAATTGTGATCTTCAAGCCCGGAAAGAGAAATATGGATTCTATAAATTTTATTAAATTTATATTCACACGTATAAAATCATTGTCACTTAAAATTCGGCTTTGAAAGAAAAAGAAATGGGCTTTAAAGAGAAAAATGGGCTTCGAAGGAAAAAAAAAGGGTCATTGCTCTTTGCACTCCAACAATTACTAATTGCATCTAAACAATAATAAAAAAAATTGTTCTAGAAATCTCATTTTAATATATAATAATCTACATCCTTATTATTTTAACTCCATTTAAATGTATTTAACATAAATCTAAATCTATATTTTTGGGTTTTAAATCTAATTTAATTAATTGGATTTTGATTGAGTTACATTTTTTTTAGTTTGAAAATTCAAAATCAATTTGTATATAAGTCGAGCTAAGGCGGTTGAGGATCAGGCCAGATTGGCACAAGTTGACCTTGATAGAAGGTTAGCTAAGTTAGTCTTGGTTGAAGGTCAACTTGAGTTGGTCTGAACCGAAAATCTATTCAAGTTAATTTTTGTTGAAGATTAGATTTAGTTGATCTTGATCGAACATCGACGCAAGACGACCTCAATCAACAATTGGCCCGCAACAGCTCCAAATAAATGTTACCAATGAGGATAATTGGTGTCTTGAAGCTACTATGAAGTTTTGATGATGATAAAAGTTGAAGAATTAAAGTCTCTAAGTGCATCTTTATTAAATGCATTTTGTAGAAAAAAATGTATAGGATAAATTGTAATGATGTAAAAGCTCTTAAAATTTTTCGTATTTAGTGAGTCATCGCGTAAATAATCGATTATTGCATAGAATAATTGATTATCTCTATCTGTTTCAGTATTGCCCAAGTTTTTGGAATAATCGCTTATTCCTTATGATAATCGATTATTCACATTTTTGAAAATCCCATAACGGACTCAAATAATTGATTATCACTTATGATAATAGATTATTTGTGCAGTTGGGAGATGACTTTTTAGTTTCTGACCTTGGGCTTATAAATAGGAGCTTTGAGAACTTCAGAAAATGACGTTGTTAAACAGAAGCTTTGCAGAATACTGTTTGTCAGAGGAAGTTCTCAATAGTTGTATTTCAAGTTCCCTTGCTTGGTCTCGTGAATAGGAGAAGCTCGCGTTTCGTGTGTCGATAGTCGGGGCGGTTCTCCTCGAGTTAGCAAGGTGTTCTGCCTGGTCTCATGAATAGGAGAAGCTCGCATTTCATTTGTTGATAATCAGAGCAGTTCTCTTCGAGTTGGCAGAGTGTTCATCTTCCGGTTCGTTCGTCGAAGGAAAGTCTATTTTATCAGTTTTATTCACTATATTTGTAATTTGTGAAACTCATTTTTAGTGGAACTGTTAATCACTTTTTGTAGTGATTAACGACTGGACGTAGATTCTTTTGAATCGAACCAGTATAAAAATTACTCGTGTGATTTTTCTACTTCCGGCACTCGTTATTTTCATTTGCACATCAATTGTTCGATAAATTGTCTCTTAGAAAATTTATTTTATGAACTGACCATTTTAATACAAAAGTGACCGAACACGCTTTCCGCTTACTTAAGTTTTATTCCGCTGCGTTATACTCTATCTCAGAACGATATCGATTGTTCCAACAATTGGTATCAGAGCTTGCTTTGATAGTTTTTCAAAGATTGCGAAAATGGCTGGTCATCACACTCAAAATCTTGTATATGCCGAGGGTGCTTCTATTAACAGACCACCACTTTTTACTGGTGATAATTATGCTTTCTGGAAAGTCAGAATGGAAATTCTTATGAGGTCTGTTGACAGAGGTATATGGGAAGTTGTACAAAATGGTCCTTTTATTCCTAAAAGCACAGTTGATGATGTAGAGGTAGAAAAACCATACTTTAACTGGACTGCTGAAGAAAATAGACGAGCTCAGTTTGATATTAAAGCTCGTAATATTATTTCATTTGTTGTTGTACTTGATGAATTTTATAGAATTTCAGTGTGTAAAAGACAACACAGGAAATGTGGGTAGTTCTCAGAGTCACACATGAAGGAACAGAGGATGTGAAACGTGCAAGGAAGAACACTCTCATTCAGGAGTATGAGATGTTCATAATGCAACCTGGAGAAACAATTTCCGATGTTCAAAAGCGTTTCACTCACATAGTGAACCACTTAACAGGGTTAGGTAAGACTTTTGATACTGATGAATTGAATGTAAAAATTTTGAAATCATTGGACAGGTCTTGGCAACCAAAGGTGACTGCCATCTCGGAGTCTAAAAATCTCACTCAAATGTCGATGCCAAATTTGTTTGGAAAGCTCCGTGAGCTCGAGCTTGAGTTAAGGAGATTAACTGTTGAAGAAGATCAAGGCAAAAGGAAGACTCCAGCCTTCAAGTCCGAGATCTCTAAAGGAAAGAGCTCTAAAAGGATTGAAGATGATGATTCTGATGATGAGGAGAACATGAGCCTCATGATAAAGAAATTTGCCAAGTTTACGAAGGCAAAAGGTAAGGACAAAATTCGCAAAGAAAGGAGAGAAAATCAAGAATCTCCTTCAAGTGTTAAATGCTATGGATGTGGAGAAAGAGAACACATGAAAACTGAATGTCCAAAGAACAAGAAAAGGGTGAAGAAAAGAAGTCTTTCAAGAAGAAGAATGTTTACATTGCTTGGGAAGATAATGCATCAAACACTTCAGGTTCAAGTGATTCTGTTAAAGAAGCAAACTTATGTTTGACAGCTAATGTTGATGACACTGCAAGCCAAGTAAGTTGCTCTAGTCTTGACACTAATGAATTTGATGTACAAAATGCTTTTCTTGAATTGCTTGATGAATCTGAAAAATTAAATGCTGCTCATAAAAATTTGAAAAAGGAGTTTAAAGAATTGCAAATTAAATATGAGAAAGCATTAGATAAGGAAGTTATTTTAAGAAATAAAATTTGCAATTTAGAAATGAAAGAGTCTTCAAATGTTGAACATCCTGTTGAATGTATTTCATGTAAGAGTCATATGCTTGATATTGATATTTTGGAAAATCTACTTGAAGTTGCAACTAGAAATAATAATGCTGAAATGCCTATACCTATAAAAAAAAAAAGGTTTATAAAAAGAAAAGGGTTTTTAAAAGTAAGAACAAAATCAAAAGAACTCGTAGGGTATGGGTTGAAAAAGGAACTGTTTGTTATAGGAACCCAAATGTTGTCACATGTTTTTATTGTATGAAAAAGGGGCATACTTCTAACAAATGTAGAATCAAACATTTTGATAGTCTTAATGGAAAATATGTTTGGATTCCTATTATTAAGTAATCTGCCTCTAACATCAAAGGACCCAAATGAGATTATGGGGACCAAAACTCTATTGTTTTGTTTTGCAGGTGAAATTTCTAAAGGAAAAGAAAGCTCTATTGTATCCTGGTATTTTGTTTTTGGGCTTTGAAATAATTTATGAATGTTATATGTATCTTAGATTGAAAATTTGGTCCAAATTTGTGTTTTTCGAAAATTAACGTAAATAATCGATTACAAAGGGATGATAATCGATTATCACGGCCTCAAAATTTGAATTTTGACAATTTGAATACTAAGTAGCAGCCAAAAATTTGTATCCATTTTTCATGATATTATCCATGGGTCAGATATATTATGGCGAATTCGTCAGATTCCATTGTGTCTTCCACACTGGAATCTGATAAGTGAGATTCCGGGTAATTGTTTCCATAATCTTCTTCTGTCCGAAGAAATGACTCATCGAAATAATGAGTTACTATTGATATCGACACATCTGAGATCGCTAAATGTTCAGGAGTTCTTCTATTCAATCCTTTTCCTTCTCCTTGTTGTTGGATATCTCGTTCGTACACATCTTCTCTTTGTTTCTCGAGTCTATAGTGAGTTACAGACAGAGTTCGAAAAGGTAAAATCTTTGATGATTCCATCATACATGATTGAGTTGCGAAAACTTCTGGATAGGTATCCTACATCTGAACTGAATTCTTTCTGGTTCAAGAATCTCTTTCTAGTTGCTCTGGAACAATTAGGAGATTCTCTAGAAGAAATACGGAGTTTTGCTTTTGGTAGCAACATGCTATGGGGTGGTGGTCNCGCTTATGGGGTCAAATCCATACGTTCTAAGAATCAATATTGGAATCTCATCGATCTCATAAGTATTATACCAAATCCCATCAATCGAATCGCTTTTTCGAGAAATAATCGATTATTTAAAATAATAATCGATTATCTTAAGTCCCAGCGTGAAAAAAAAACAAAAAAAAAGAACAAAAACTTTTTTTAAAATTTTTTTTGGTCTATTCTATCAAAGGGGATTATTAAATTTAGGGGGAGTAATTTTAATAAATTAAAAGAACTTAAATTCTTTTTAAATTACCTATTTTAGAGGGATCATAAAGTTTAGATGATTTTTTGGTAAAGAGGAGGTGAAATTTTTTATTCAAATCTTTTGTATTAATTGGAATTTATTTGAGGGGGAGATATATGAGTTTGATAGATATCTTGTTTTTATCTCTATTATGGATTGATTACTCTTATCCCCTTAGTTGTCAAATTAAGAACATCACATATCACAAAACCTTCAACTCTCTGATTATCCTCCAACACCTCCTTTTTTAAAGTCTGTTTGTATTTTTCAATTAGAGTTGAATTTTTGCTTTTCTTATATTCCATGAAGTATTTTGTTCATTCATGTTATGAAATTTCAACATTATTTCTGTTTTGAAATACATCAATTGTTTTGTTGAAGGGGAAAAAAAATTTGAGGAGGAGTTTTTCACTTTTTTACTTTTTGCTTATGATAAAAAAGGGGGAGAAAACTTCTAATTTAATTAGTGCAGTTATTACTAACATTTTTATATGTTTGTAAGTATGGAATCTGTGCAGGAAAATAGAAATGCTTTTAACAAGAAGATATTTTTTATCATCATTAAAAAGGGGGAGATTGTTACCAATGAGGAGCATTGGTGTCTTGAAGCTAATGTGAAGTTTTGATGATGATAAAAGTTGAAGAATTAAAGTCTCTAAGTGCATCTTTATTAAACGCATTTTGTAGAAAGAAATGTATAGGATAAATTGTAATGATGTAAAAACTCTTAGAATTTTTCGTATTTAGTGAGTCATTGCGTAAATAATCGAGTATTGCATAGTATAATCGATTATCTCTGTCTGTTTCAGTATTGCCCAAGTTTCTGGAATAATTGATTATTCCTCATGATAATCGATTATCACATTTTTGAAAACCCCATAACGGACTCAAATAATCGATTATCACTTATGATAATAATTTGTGGCAGTTGGGAGATGACTTTTCAGTTTCGGACCCTAGGCTAAATAGGTGCTTTGAGAACTTCAGAAAATAACGTTGTTGAAAAGAAGCTTTGCAAAATACTGTTTGTCAGAGGAAGTTCTCAATAGCTATAGTTCAAGTTCCCTTGCTTGGTCTCTTGAATAGGAGAAGCTCGCGTTTCGTGTGTCAATAGTCGGGGCAGTTCTCTTCGAGTTAGCAAGGTGCTCTGCCTGGTCTTGTGAATAGGAGAAGCTCGTGTTTCGTTTGTCGATAGTCGGAGCGGTTCTCTTCGAGTTGGCAGAGTGTTCATTTTTTGGTTTGTTCGTCGAAGGAAAGTTTATTTTATCAGTTTTATTCACTATATTTGTAATCTGTGAAACTCATTTTTAGTGGAACTTTTAATCACTTTTTGTAGTGATTAACGACTGGATGTAGATTCTTTTGAATCGAACCAGTATAAAAATTACTCGTGTGATTTTTCTACTTCCTATACTTGTTATTCTCATTTGCACATCAACTGTTCAATAAATTGTCTCTTAGAAAATTTATTTTATTAACTGACCATTTTAATACAAAAGTGACCGAACACGCTTTCCACTTACTTAAGTTTTATTCCGCTGCGTTATACTCTATCTCAGAACGATACCAATTATTCCAACACTAAAGACGAATCCATACTATGAACTAAAATCTAAAATCAAGTCAAATTAATCTAATTCGAAGAATTGACTCAAGTTAATCCATCTTATATTTAATAAACCAAATAGTTATATATTAGATATATCCCACTAAATTTAATCTTATGGACAAAGTAAATTAATCAAATTTTAACTAAATGAACTATGTTTGTATTATAAAAAATTCATTTTATTTGATCTAAGTTTAATTAGACTGGATATCAAATTCATGCTTAAGTAGGAGTGTTTTACTTGTAAAAAAGAGCCATACATTTATACAATTGGATTTTGAAAGGAAAGAAAAATTAGCTTAAGTTTTAGATTAGAAAAGAGTCATACATTTCTACCCATTGAAAAAGAAAAACTGCATCATTGGACATTATTCGAACATTGTATTAAAAGAAAGTGATAAAGCAATGAAGGAATGCGTTTGCCGGGAGTCGAACCCGGGTCTATTGCTTGGAAGGCAATTATCCTAACCGTTGGACTACAAACGCTTTGCTGATATTTTAAATTTTAAATATTTAAAATATTTAAACATTTTTAACTTAAAGTATTTTAGTGAAATAATAAATTTAGTGTTATAAAATAAAATTTAATCAAATTAATTTGTTCATTTAAACACTAACACTAATGACAAATAACATGAAGTTGCCCTATCAAATTACGGTATATCAACGTAAACATAATTTATATATATCTTAATGAATTTGAAAATATTTAATTGGTAGCTGATATTAAATCATCAAAAAAATATTTTGTAAACCAATGAAAAAATATGTTATTAATTTAGTTTTCAAATGAAAGGACACGCTGGTACGGTGTTCAAATTGAATAAATTTAAAAAACTAATTAAAAAAATAAAATGAAATATCTTTTAGACTTTCTTTTTTTTCTTTAATCGAGCTGTTTGATTTAAATTTCATTTTGAAAATAAAGAAATGAGATGTGACTTTTGAAAATTGCTTTATAATTTCAACGTATTGTAATTAGAGTACATGTACTTATTCTAACATCGTAGCATATTTGAATTTTGCAGTTTTTAACTATGAAATTGTGTAATTTATATACAAGTAAAAAAAAAGTTTAACTTGTAAATACGAGTATAATTATAAAAAGAATAATTCAAAGCAAAACTTTTTTTTACTTTGTAATTTTTCATTACAAAATGTTTGACATTCTTTTTTAAATTTCTTACAATTTTGTAGTAACGAAAATCATTTATTTTGGTTTGAGTTTTGTAAATTGAACCAAATTTAACCAAGTTTGATAATGTTTAGTTCAAATGACTCTTTAATTGAAAATCAAACTATAACAAGTCATTAACCAATGTCTTATCTCTTTAAACCGATTGAGTTTGTTAGAATAAAATATTGAGCTCAAAGAGAGACTCAACTTATGTATGAAAGATTGTCACAAATGCATGATATATTTCTATAGGAAAATTAAAGTAAATTTTGAAAAAAAAAAGAGTCTAGTTTATTGAAAAATAAAGATGTTGGCGTTGTTGTTCTTTAATTTTAAAAATTAATAAATATATAATGATAAAGAAGAAGAAAATAACACCAAAGTTTAATTCAATTTTACACTAGAACTATATTCAGTTGTTCAACTACTGTCACAAATCTAATTCACTACACTTTAAAAAAAAAAAAAGAAGGAAAGAAAAATAACACTCAACAATTAAGATCTTAAATTTTGCACCATCTCAACATAAAACCTTATAAAACCTAATCACAAAAGCATCTTGATCAATACTAAATGACGTATAAAAACTATACCACCTAAAAAATTATTAAGTCCATAACTATATAAAAGAAGAATAATGAATCATCTTAAATGTTTTCTTCTTAATATTATGTTTTAATCTATTTATTCACTAAAAAAAATCGAGAAGTAATTTTCAAGTTAATCAAACAACTCTTATTTTTTTTAAAATGTTTGCGTACTTTTGAAAGAAATTGGTTTATTATAATGCAAAATTGAATGAGTTAGATTGGTTATAAAACTCTTTTTTAATATAATAAAACACATTTTAATTCATTGAAAAAAACTATATGCAAAGTGATGCAGTTTGAATATGTTAAATCACTAAACTAAATCAGTTTTAAGTTATTTTAATCGGTTAAAATTTTGTTTTAACATATTAAAAAGGTGACAATTAATATAAATATTGTTAAAATGTTTAGTAGCACCAATATTTCCTTTGCAAGCTTCCGGCCATGCTTATGTAAGAACTGTAAGTGTTACCATACAACTGGACCAATTTCAATATTCACGGCTTCACTTTCTTCTTGCACCCGATCAAATTTCTCAGATGGTGAGTTGAATTTCATATAGGAAGGTCACATATTCTAGATCATAACGAATTTAAAAAATATTACCAGTATTTTTAAACTGGCAATAATCACACATATTTACAAATAATTAAAAATATATATAAATTATTATTGATTTTAATTAAATTTAATTTAATAAAATATAAATTAAATTTTTATTTATATTTTTAGAATATCATGTAAAAATAGTATAATATTTGTATTCAATCCGTTTATAAATTGATATTAAAATTGTTACTCGTTACTTGTGAATAATAAATATTCACAAATACTAATTATTTATTGCAAATTTTATTTAGAGATATTCATAGGCACATATTTTTGCTGTTTCTACCTAAGAATGTCTTCTATAAAAGATTACTACTAGATTATCCATATTCCATATGCATGCAATATGAAACAGTTTCAAGACAGTTGAATAACTGATCATCCTTTTTGCCAAGGAGAAATAGGAAAATGTACACACTTCATAGTTGTGACTGGTATGCATGAACTATCCATCTACAGAAAGAATTCCCTGACTAAGCACCTTATGTATATATGGTGGTTTCCAAATTAATCAGAGTGAACAACAATAGACAAATTCAAGAGTTTGTCACAGACTGCTCTCTAAAAAACCAGCAAAACTAGGGTACTTGGGCTCCCACCCAACCACCTGGCGGGTTTTTGTGTTGTTTAATCTTTTTCCTAGAGGATCATCTGTTCCTGCAAAGCAAAATATACCGAGATTCATTATGCTTTCAAAATCAAAAGTTTGTTTCTTACAGTCATATAATCACAAT